>NW_028259140.1:2121212-2424242 GCF_977971745.1 Zootermopsis nevadensis | reverse complement strand
ACATTCTTCTTGTTAGAATAGTCCACAGTTGCAATAACTACCTGTCCTCAAAAGGACATCTTTTAGTTCTGTCGTTCTGCACGGTGCCCACCCCCACACCAAAAAAGAGAATTGTGTTCTGGTATCGTGTCTTTCAGTTCCTGAGGACTTACGTCGTAAAACGATTTCCTTCAACGTGGGCCTGTTCCGGGGCTGGTTTAAGCGATTTCTCCTGAAAACACGCGATGGCCGATTTTGGTACGAACTTCTTTACGTTTAATTATCTGAAAAAGTGAGATGCAAATGTTTTATTTATAGTCCACTCATGCGCTGAGGATCACGAAGGGCGTGTTCAGTCGCCCCGAAATGGCTCTATTAGCGGGCGTGGGTTATGGCGGCAGATAATGGCTAGTGGACCCATTTCGCTACAAGGGCTGCATTTGTCATGGCGTTATCTGCGTCTGGCGAGCGGTGGCCTCTGTCGCAGAGTCTGGACCCCTGATGGCTGATTCTCACCTTTTACGCAGTTCTGTGCAGAGTGTGCTGTGTAGGATGCAGCTCTGTCGAGGGTCCTTGTAAGCTCCTCTGTTTGGGGAGCTGTGGATGACTGTAAAAATGTTGTTTTTCCCTCTGTCTTTAATGACATGAGCGTTCCTACTCTGTTTAAGTACGCTGTAACAGCTGCAGAGATTACTTAGCTTTGAACGTCACAGTAGGATGATTACCTATGGCATTGAAAATTGCATATTTATAATGGTCCTGAAGAAGATGTTTATCACCATTGTTTTTCGGTTTTTACTTTGAATATTCCGTTATGAAGGGTTAGGAAAACAAAGTATTTCGAAGACGTCTTACCTTTTGGGTTGTTCCGACTAATCGCCTTGATGATGGAGGCAGCAGGTGTCACTGAAACGTCGGTAATTGATACCGGCCTATATGGCGCATCAACCTCTTACTCATAAAAACTGAAGTATTCACAGCCATGTTCTACCTGCTTTTGTGTGGGTGTTGAACTTGGTCTCACATTAATTGGAAATTAAAGACTAAGTAAGTGTGAAAATCGACTACTGATTGTGTTTTGTCACAAGGTGAATAAAATTACACGAGGCTGGAAGAACCTGTATAATTTGTATTCTCCAAATATAATTACGATAATCAAGGAGGATTAAATGGACGGGGCATTCAGCAGTCGTGAAGAAAATGGAAAATTCCTGTGTAATGTTTGTTGGAAAACCTTAAGGGAAGATACCACTCTGAAAACCCGTGTGTCGATGGGAGGATAATATTAAAATTGATCTTAAGGACGCAGGGTGATGCATGAAGAGATGACTCGTGACAAATTCCAGAATTTGTAGAATGACAGTAGACAGCGTATCGATTGGTTGTGATGAGAAACACAAACAAACAAACAAACAAACAAACATGAGTTCTTTAGGGCACATCAGAATCCGTGACCCCCAGTTTTCGTTCTGCCGAATACCATGTGGTCTCTACCCCATACTGTGAAGTTACTTGATCGGTCTTGATGTAAAGAAATTCAAACTATAATTTATGGGACAGTTCTTTTATATGAATCCAATATTTTAATGTCTGTCATGTCTTTTTATTCTTCATTGCCAGCATTTATCATCGGATCACTGTTTAAGAGACTGATGGATGTGAGGGCGGCCCAAGGTCTGCAGGCCGTAGGAGGAGGAACGGGAGTACAATTCATGATTCATGAGTTACTGCCTCCTGATTATGCTCGCTGGACCGCTGTTCGGAGTTCCGTTCGCTTACTTGTATTGCACTTGTGTCCCTCCCTTTTGCATTCGAATGCAATTTCTATGGCCCATTCTACCAGTCTTTTATGTTTCCTCGAACTAAGAAGTTTGTGAAATGACAAGGGTATGTTATACAGGTCTTACATTTGTCTCCGTAGTTTCAAATGCTTTTTTTCCAAGGCTCGACATGGCCATTTCTGTGAGCTCGAATAATGCACCGGCAAGCAGTCCCTGGCTTTAACAGCAGCAATTTACACACTTCATTCTTCTCTTCTAGCGAGAGCGAAAATTGCCTGTGATTCAACACACAGACCCCCAGTTATAACAGGACCTTTTCGCCATGGATGTTAAGTTAATTTTGTTTCATTATTCTTCCTGAATTTTTATTACCGTGTTAATCCAACGCAGTTCTTCTCAGTTCGCTGTAGTTACCATTCTGGTAATAAGACGACTTTGCTCCGTAGCGTAATTTAGAAGCGACGTTTATGGCAATTTTATGATCATTCTGATAGACCTACTTTAATGCAAATGATGTATTTTTTTTATTACATAATCGTGATAGCTCTGTGGTTCTTTTACGAAAAGCACATTTATTCTATCTGTTATTGGTTATTTTACGAAGGTGGTCGTTAAATTGAAATATGTTTTAGCGGAACTTCGTTGCGTGTAATTCTAACGTTGGTCTAGGCATAGAACTCTTGCTTTATGGAATTTGCTGGTAAAAATGAAGAAAGCTTTGTATGTTTTAGGGTCTGAATGTTATGTTCGGAGTGAAAAACTCCTCTGTGGTTGGGGTTGTACTTTCATGACGCAAAGTTATCTAGTTTCATGATTCTCCCGGTTGTTGCCTGTTATATTCAAGTGGTAGGTCATTCAACCTCCACCCCCATCAGGGAAATCGAATACATTTTTTTTTCCTCTCTCATCACTATCCATGCCCTACGAAGCGGTGGAAAGCGTCACAGGTCCTGCCCTTTTCTGTCACTGGATGCGGGCTAACAGATGTTGCACATTAATTTTTTTTTGTTTTATTTTGGTGATAAACAAACTGCAAAATGCGCCTCAGTTGATAGAAATGCGTTGCAGTCGGTTGATTGTACGTCTTGTTTAATTACACTAATCATCAGGGTTTTGGTAACGTGATTGAAAAGTTGTTTTTTTTTTGCATCACGTCACAGTTTTTAAAAATAAATGGAAATGGTAACAGGAAAATAACATTGTTTGTATGTAACGAATTTAGAGTTGGAATAACTTTTTTTTTAAAAAAAAAAAGTCTGTGTTTTTCTGGTGATTTTTGTTATAAATATGTCAACAGTAATTGAAGATTATGATGTTTTATAAATGGATTCGAACTTCGTGTTTCTTCACTTGTGTATTTTTTAGTGTTTCTATTATATTAGCAGCTTATGATGTTTTAATAGTCCGTATTTTAAGCTGCATAATAGGTGATACGTAAGTTCGTTTATTTAAAAAAAAACAATTGATGATTAACGACTGTGCGTGTTATAATTTATCTGTCGTTTTCATGATCAGCTAAAAAAAAATGGACGACAATTTTCGTCAGTGTTATCGACAGAACTTGAAACTTCAGCAGAGTAGCTGAAGTCAACGGAAATTCGGAATAATACACAAAAATATAGACAGATCTTTTCTCCGAAAGTTCACACTGCTTTACAACCCAGAAGGCCATCATTCGATGTTTCGACAATACCATAGTCCTTTACTTTCGCTGTAAATGTTGCCATTTTGACGTTATAGTCCCGCGTGGAAGTCATTTCTCTCAGATATTTGTGGATGATGTGAAACTTCCAGACAGCAGTCTGCTCAGGATTTCATATCGATGTTCACAGCGAATGAGAAAACGTACAAAATGATGATTTGGTGTTGTGAACACCAACAGCATAGTGTACATGTATCAGCCTGCTTCAGAAAGCGTCGCTTTCTAAAGGACTTTTTGAACACCCAGGGCGGTTCCATATCGTACGAGTACAAACTCATTGTACCTGTTTCTGTTCTGTTGTTCGTAATTTATGCCTGTGATATATCTGCTTATTTGTGGGAACTGAGTTGGAACACGTCACGCGAACAATTGCGCAATTATCTTAACAATAATAATAATAATGAGGAGGAGGAGGTGTCACTAATATATACATATATAGCCTACTACTGAAACGTCGTTGATACCAATATGTCTTAAACATTCGACATTGTACATATGTTCCCTTTTTTTTTCTGAATCGTCAAGCCATTGTCACAGACCTTTATAGAGAATCATTGTACAGTTTGCAGTACAATGAAATTACACATTACGTGCGATGACGTCAACAAAATCCACCGTTGATGGCCGACCACGGCTCGAAGGAACTGTGAACTTACATCACTCTTACACGAACGGAATGGCAGATGCAACGGTGGTGTCAAAGGTCTTTGTTGCAGTGTTATCCGGGACCATTGTGAGCCAACGATGACCTCGGTCTACATTGTTGTAACACTGTGTTCCAACAGTGACCTCAGTACCGATTGTTGAAGTATCGTCATTCAACAATTACGTCGGGTCTGAAATGTGTTGAATTAAGCGAAAAATCTTCAAAACACAAAGACATTGATCTAAAAACATCGCATGTTTTGAAGGAAAAGGAAGGACATTGTTTGAACTAGTCACTGATGGAAATTAGATCTTAAAACGGTTATTTCAAAGGCGTTTAAATGGCATTCGCGTTAAGAACTGCCATTGTGAGGTCTTAAAGTGACACTTCATTAATTTTAATGCATTTTTCAGAAGCTGCTATGTACTGAGCCTGACCTTGGCTCAAGTACAGATACTTCGTAACGTGATCTGAAAATAATACCAAAAGCCTTGAGCCCAGATTTTGAATGTGTTGATGCCACGGTGGAAAAACCTTGCATTTCGAGTGAAATTGTGATGATGTTGCGTGTGTTTCAAGATTAAACCTTGTCGTATTTACTTGTGGCTTAGTGGATGGACCCAAAATGAAATAAATTAAAATCCTGGCACGCAGTGCTGAGGATTTTGAACTTTCGTAATGTCGGAGACATTGTCGGGAACCAGGTCACGTGTTTTAGTTGCAAAAATTGAGATGCTTACGCTGTACAAAGTATTGTTGCAAGAAGGCAAAGTGAAGTGCCCTGAACCTCTTGAATCCAAATTAATGACACAAAAGTTTGTTAACCTTCAAAATACATTCTGTTGGCCTTATGAACTCAAGCGTGAAGGACAGTGTGTCTTTTCCAGTCAGGTGTGTAATGTTTGATCACGTGTTTTTTTGTTTTTTTTAACATTCTGGAAGTTATCGCCGCGTGTTTTACAAAGTAGCTACTTGTCATTTTTTAATCCTTGACAAAACTGCTCGTAAGTGAGGTTTATTCTTTCTTGTGAGATTCCAAAACGTGGGTAATCTTGAGTACATTTAGAAATTAAGTTCAGAGTTTTACGTCAGTGAAATCATCTTGTGGTGTGAAAATGGTTGCCTCGTGGTTTGTGATTATGGGCGTGTAAGTTATCTTAATTTAATTTCTAATTTCTTTATTCGATGCAAGCCTTGATGTATGGCAGAACTGACGAAAATTCTCTGTATAGCCTGTCGTTGAGATTTTTCTCTTCAGATAGTACCTCGAAGACGTCCTGAAACTCAGTAACTGTGGTTAGGAACGCGATAACATTGTACCTCTGCACTCCGTATTTTCATACGTGGCGTTGATGGGTTAACTTTACATTTTACCCACCTCCTTGGTATAAAGTATCGCCACATTAGGGAATCATTTGCTGTAATGTAACCCTGATGGTGCATAGCCATATCATTACAACTCGTGCTGGGTAATCACAACCCAATTCATGATTTTGAAACTCATTTAGCCAAGGTATTATTATCTCTCGTGTGAGATTCTTTCTTTCAAGTGGAGTTTTTGTCCCCTTGAAATTTTCCGACAAACATTTTGTTCTCATTTCTTGTTTCCTCCATACATGATACATGTCTGTGTCATTTCATCCTTCTTGATTTGATAATATATGTGATGATTTTGCGTAGACGTATAGATTGTGAAATTTCTTCTGTCATTTTCTCAATTTCGCTGTTGTATTTTATAGGTTTGTGTTAAATTAAAACCTTAATTCGTAGTTAGGAGGGCTTTTAAAATTGTAATTGAGGTTTTTTTTTCTCCCTGACAGCTCTTGCAGTGAAATGGATGTTCAGTTTCTATCTCACACTCCGTATTGTAAATGTTGTATCTCTGTTCTGGCAGTAGCCGCGGAACGCATGCAAATTACAATTGTGAAAACTTCTTTGCGTCTCGCTTACTTTTCTGTGATGTATCCAATGACAGTTCTGTGTTCCTTCAGGGAGCATTGCAGATGGATTAGTGGGAATGCATCTTTTGTACTCTGCCTCATCAATGTGTGGAAGATAGTCGGTGTTTTTTCCGCTTTGTTCCTGCTTACAACTAATTATACGTGTTGAGAATAATCCGCGTAGATTTATGTTTATCTTAGGAATTAAGCGATGAATCCACATCAAAAGTTACAATCACGAAACTCGTGTGAATGACGTTTAAAAATTAAGTTTGTACCTCAAAGAAAACACAACGCATCTCAGTTATAAAGATCAGTCTGGTTAATACTGGTAAGTGAAATAATGTCTATTATGGGAATAATACGAAACTCCTTACATACATACATATTTTATTACATTACATGGATCCATAAGTTAGTCAGATGACAATAGGATGTGGGAAAAGTCATAATAATAATGCAATACATATTATAAAGTACAATTCATACTATTATATAAATTTCACATAATACAAACAAAGGGTTCACCTAAAGAAATGATAAGTTACAAATAGATCTACCCATTACACACAGAAGAAAATTTATCACTTATTTGTAAACAACGTAAATTCATTGACAGAGTAAGTTACGTGCAGTTTGGGCAAATTGTGGATCGAACAGTGTGTTTCGAAGAGTAGGGAAATTCTACTGCCTGTCTGAATAGGATTTTGGTAATTTTTGAAGAGACGACTTATTAGAATCGGGCAGAAACGCCGAGGATAATAGGAATATAATATGCACTGAAGTCGTTTAAATAGGATCAATGTTGTTTGTTTCATGGCATCAGGATCTTTATAGTTCTAGTCTAGGGATACTCAACCTTTTAAGACCTCGAGGTTTGAGAACTACCGTCGTGGACATTCTTGTGAACAACATGTTTGCTCTGGAAGCGTTCGTTACACGACACGACCGGTCTGGGGAATGTCCTTTGAACATTCTGAACTGAGTTTGCTTTTCAGCACAAAGTATACGAACCATGTAATGAGATTCAGAGTCAAGATGGATTACTTCAACTTTATACTGAGTTATAACGTAAATGTGATGTGTGCCGGCTTTAAAATAATGTACAAGGGCTGGGTTTGACTCTGAACTTTCTAGAATATGATATAGTACTGCAATATACGCAGACACAGTTTTCTAGGATGGCGTTGTTTCCGAATAAAATGACGACTTAGAATTTCTTTTTCCTGAGATAGGAACATGCCTTGTTACCCTGGACTGTTGCCAACAATAAAAACGTAAAACTGCTTGGTTTCCATTCCTTGTTGAAAGGTACAAGGATAACCCTGGGATAGTTCATCTGTGCAATATTTATGAAACTGCAGTCGGTTCACTTTTTTACGCGGTTTGGAAATATCACGATAAAATTATTGTGGAGGGGGGGAATTTTTAATAACGCGATAAATTACGTCGTAACCAGTCATGACTAGAGGAGTTCTAACTCGTGGTTCTTCAAGACATACTGTTACGTCACGTACGGTTCTTCGTTGCACATTTCTTTTAATTTACCATAGAAACTCGTCTGCCCCGTGATGTCTTGCTAAAATTAAGTTAGACATAGTTGTCATACCAGTTAAGAATTAAGAATGCGTCCTGGAAACGAATTAGCTTTATGCTGGGCATTTTTAGCATATTAAGGTCGTTCTGTGTAGGATTTGTGGTGAACAAAGTGGCACTAGGATAGGTTCTTCTCCTCGAAGCCCCTCGGTTCTTTCTCCAATCAGCATCTTCCACCACAGCTGCTCCATATTCACTTATCTTCTGGGGGATGGACAAAGGGGCCGTCAAGAGACCCAGTTCGTCACAGGGAGTAAATTTTATATGGCGCACTGATAAATCTGTACACTTAATCAAGCGACATTGATTTCGATGTCTTAAGCGGTTTTTGGTTTTCGACTTGATTTGAGCAGCGATGTTTCCGACTGTTATTGTGATTGAAAAATAAACGCAGTGCAGTGCCCTGCGACCCCCTGGAACTGTCCCCCCCCCCCCCGCTGACTGCAGCTGCCACAGGCGCCCCCCCCCACCACCACCGCCACCCTCAAAAACAAAACGAGGCTGTCATTGCCAGACAGTCTTGTACAGTGCCACTATTGATTGCATCTGGCGCCTAGCAGCTGACACTCAACTCGGAGTGCCAGCTTCCTCTTTGAAGATTGTCTACAGCGGAATAATAAAGCTGATATGGAGTTTAAGTTGTAACAAAGCTCGTTCAGTGGCGTTTCAGTGCGGATTATGAAGCAGATATCCACTTTTGTAACAAGGTTTGTCTGTAAAAACTGTGTGATCAGTGGCGTTTGCACTGCGAGTTATAAAGCTGGCTCGAATTATTTGTTTGTAATTGAACCCTTTCACTATCATGGTGAGTTGGCTGTCAGCGGTGTTGTATACCCCTTGTGGGTTCCCATACCATGAATTAGACGGTTTTGTTGTTTTTGAGGTCTTTGAAAGAAAGGAGATTGCATCTTCGAGTTGTGTCACAGACGTGTTCCGTTTGTATGCGACTCGTCGTCCTGATGATGGAGACAGCAAGCTCTTCTGAAACGTCGGTAAACTTCTACCAGACTCGGTGGCGCAGCATCCCTCGTCGCTGGGATAACCTCAAATTTAGCCATCATTTGTGTTATCCTGCGTAATTGCGCGTCGCTTTTGCCAGAGAAATGATCCACTGGCCACGCCCAATCTTGTCACTCGGATGCTGCTGTTGTGGCGAGCAGACGCCACTTGTAACTCCTGCCAGCGCCGTCCTCTTGTTCAAACAGCAAACAGACGAGGACATGTTGGCAGCCCGATAAAACAGCATTGCCTGCATTCACTGATCGCAGATATGCACAATAGGTTTACATGGTCACGACCCGATATACAGTTCACGCGTAATCTGCGATGTGTGACTATTGATGATGATGATGATGTGTAGGCCATATCCAGTTGAGCAGATGTTTGCTTGTGTGACAGCATTTTATTGTCTTGTAATTATTTTTTATTTATTTGTAGTTTAACTAATCACGATGTCAGCAATTCGATGATTAATGAATAATGAAATGGATAGGATATGGAAGGAAACGGTCATGACTTAAGTTACTTCTCTGCCGTTTTCCTGGAAGGACTAACAAAAAAAAAATCTTCAGTCGGGATATCCGAATTTCAAACCCGGGTACTTCTACGAAGCAGGAGTGCTAACCACTCGACTGCAACATTTGTTGCATGCATGTGAATCGATGTTTGGACTCGAGGGTTTTGAATTTTTAATCTGCCTCACGCATCTGATCAGTAACATATGGGTCTATATCAGGGGTGATCAACCTTTTTCGCCGGCGTACCACTAACCAAATGCGTTCAGGGAAAACTTTTATTTGTGTTAATATTATCTTTTGATTTTATTACTTACTTCGCGTACCACTCAACATTGGCTCGCGTACCATAGGTTGATAAACGCTGTTCTATACTGTTTCTGATATTAACGAAATAGTGATACTGAGATAACTGCTTCAGTGTGGTTATATTTAAACGTTGTTTGTTACAGGTAAGTGGAATCATCCGTCAGAACGTCTTTTGTCGAGTCTTTATAACATCTGGAAATCGGATGTGAATGCATTCTGAAGAACCAACTCATCACCAGGTAAAAAAAGTATTCTTCAGTTACGATAAAAATTGTAGAGTATTAAACGCAAGAGGCGCTCCTGTCGATACCGCGATCATCTCAAAAATAAGACCTTTCAGATTAAAAATGCGATTTATTGTCAGACGTCGATTCAACGTCGTGACGTGACCGGGCGAACAAAATAAAATCCATTTCCGTTGTTCCCGTATTCAGGGAATTCTGCGGTGGCCTGACATTTAGTGTAAATAAAGAAATTTCCGCGGGAAGTGTTCGCAGGGCGAGGGACACCGAAGGCCAAGGGAAAGGAGGATGTAGGGTCAAATAGGGCGCGGGTGAAGATTTACGAGCGAAGTTGCGTTCGGCAATGTTTCTTATGGAAGGTGAAAATTTGCCGATGAGCTAAGGTCTTCTGCCTTCATGTAAAAGTTCTTGTGTGTGGATCGCTTGAGTATTCTATGCAAGTAATACCTTCTAATTCTTATTTATATTCCGGAACTAACATCCGTGTATAACTTCAGCCATGTGAAAGAGAGCTGTTGTATTTATCTCCGTCTGCATGTCGTGTGTGGTGTTCATTAGAGGTTTTGAAACCCACACGAACCAACGCCGACGAAAGACGCATGTTAGATGTTGTTTGCTTGACAGCGACGGGTTTGAAGATCATAAAAGTAAGGCTGTATTTATCTTAGTCCTTCTCATATAGCGTCAAGTCAAAGGCTAGCTCATTGAAATAGTAATGAAAAGACAGCATTCTAAATATCGTATTTTAAAGAGCACTGTCTCTTACATTATGTAAATACGTGTTGATTACAACGTGGGAATTGAGTACAGTCGTACTGAAATAAACTGAATAAGACCGAGCATCACAGCTCGAGATGTACGTATAACGAGATTCGTATTTCTAATTTATTTCTGTACAGTCCCGGTAATCAGTTGCTAATTGACGTAGATATATATATATATATATATTATTATTATTATTATTAGTGTTCTGTCTGACGACAGGTCCGTTTACTTGGCAGATAATTCAGAAGTGGTTTGCCATTGCCTTCTTCTGTATGTAAATGATGATGAATGTGAAGTAATTGTTGGGATGCCACGGAGAAACCGGGGAAGCCCCCGGAGGAAAACTCCGTGATGCCTAGACCACGGCCTTGCCCAACACAAGTTATAAATTCGGGCACCACCGGGAATCGAACCCAGGACCCCAGGATTACAAGTCCAGCGTTCTAACCGCTAGACCACCGTGGCGGTTTATTTATTTATTTATATATATATATATATATATATATATACCGCTTTTATGTTTATACTTAAACGAACCAACTAAGACGACGGAAATGCTGTAATTTTGAAAGCCTGGTGGCTCTTTCGCAAGTGAATCCTGTGATCTCCTGGGTTGTAACTCGTAGGTGGATAACGTTTCAGAGTAAAATCCTGCAGCTTTTATTTTAGCCTTGAAGATGGAAGCATTGTTTTTGCTCCGAAACGTTGGTATCTGCTTTTAGGTTCACGTGACGTAACAACCCACAAGACTATGGCCAACATCTTCATCGTCGTGGATACCTCAGATTTCATATGAAAGGGTTGAATCGCATATTCTATTTTATCTTAGGACCTCTTTCCTTGTGTTAGCTAAGCAGAGCGCCATTCAGACGTATGGGGGGGAGTGGATATATAGCTCCACTCCTTCGTAAATGGCCGGCTTCAGGCTTCCATTGTCTGGTCTCCGCTAGTTAGAAGAGCCCTGGATGTCGTATTAAAAGAAAGGTGACTCCGTATTTTTGTGAAAGAAATTAGTGTCGTAGGAAGGTCACCACGTTTTAAGGGGCGTCGTGGTTTGGGGTAAATCGAGGGTTGTAGCTTCAGTGGCGCTGCCACCGACGATGGTGGTTATGATACACGAACCAGAATTGGTGTCGCTCTCGGAAAACGCCTTGAAAGTCACTTAGGACGTCGATGTTCCCGCATCGCTTTGACATTACACAAACGGGCGTGATGTTATGAAATCCGCCACTGAATATGAATGCCTGCCTTAATCCTTTGAATCTCGAAACTCCTCTGAGTAATATTTAAAAAAGTTTAGTCCGTACCTCAAAGAGAACACAGCACTTCACCGTTACAAAGCTAAGCGGGTTGATGCTGTTCAGACAGTCTGAACACAACAGACACTTTATTTCAAGAACCATGTGAAATCCATAAATACACCCTGTGGGCAATATGAAATTACTGAACTTTGATGTAGGTGGTACGTATAGTTACCACTGGGCTTTGAAGGGTTAATTGGCTCCAAAAAAAGATCTAAGCACTTTTGTCAGTATTTGAAACTTTATCTTCCTCAGGCAGTCGCTTCTCCTTTTCATGTCTGCCTGTTCAATTAATTTCCTACGTATTACCAGACAGGCCCCTGACAAACTCTAGGGTGTTCGTTCTGACCTGTTTCCAGGGGTTGATTAATTGTAGCACATCTCGTGTGAATGAGATGGCAGGCGGCAGATCTTCATGTGTGAAAATTATTTTTCGTGTTTCCGCTGGTTAAGATTACTTCTTTGAAATCATACAACGATATATCCATTTAATAATAAATTCTGTGACAAATCTGTATCTATAAACCGCTGATTTCCTGAGCGGATGATGAAGGTTTGTTGACCTCAGCATGAACTATTGCGTCATTATGTGAAATTTGTGTAAAGTCAAGTAATATTATTCAAGACGGATTTGCAGTATGTTAACGCAAACATCGGGGTTAGCCTTACGAATAAGCAGTCAGTTCGTGTTCTACGTGGAGGAGACTTTCTGTTGGTGTGGCTGTACCAATATTAGGCCTGCGTGTTTACTGACGTCAACATGTGTTATGCTTCCTCTCACTGCACTCTGTTTGAGTATTCGCAAATGCAAGATCTCAATGGTATTTCTCGTAGTTGCCAAATTTAATTACGGTCATCTTGTTACGTCGTTATTCATAAAATAGTGTAGTTGCGTCATATTGTGATTTATTGAATTAAAATTAAATTATTTGGTATTCCGTCAAATCACAATGTATTTAAAATAAGATAATTAAAATATCATTCTTTGTTCCATATCGAATAATCGATTTACAGTTGGAACAGTTACAACATGTTTCGGTTTTATTAAACCATCATCAGGTGTAAAATTATATTAAATTTAAAACTCAATTACATTTTTTACAAATTTTTCGTAGTGTAGTGTACTGTACGACAAAATTGTAAAAAATGTAATTGAGTTTTAAATTTAATATAATTTCACACCTGATGATGGTTTAATAAAACCGAAACATGTTGTAACTGTTCCAACTGTAAATCGATTATTCGATATGGAACAAAGAATGATATTTTAATTATCTTATTTTAAATACATTGTGATTTGACGGAATACCAAATAATTTAATTTTAAGTCGTTTTTTCGTAAAACGGCTTGAGTGACGGTCTACTATTGAAAGTTTTAGAGATTCGTGTAGCCAATTTCGAAGTTAAACTGATGCTATGAAGAATTTGGAGCAGCATCATTAAATAATTAAGAATCAACGAGACGTGTAATAATACGTATTTTATACGTTTTGTCTGTCCTTGTGTGTCTTTCTTTGAATATAATTTGTTTCTCAGATAAAGGTAATAGTCTTTTGTGATGCGTTGTTGAATTTGAGATTTTGGGATGAAAGATAAGTTACAGCGATTTAATTAATGTACAGTCCGGGAATTCACGTAGCGAGTATTGAGTTATATACCACACATAAAGTAAAGTAAAGTTTGTCCCACTATACGCCATGTAGGCGTTTGGGGTGAGTGGAGGTGTAGCTCCTCTCTTCGTTGACCTCGGCACTAGATGGGGATGAGTGGTCAGCATTACGCCCCGGCCGGCTTTACTCCCGGGAAAGGACCCCGGTACCCATTGTAGAGGAGGCTGGGTGGGCCCCAGAGCCGGTCTGGACGCAGAGGCCAGAGGAAAAATCCTCTGCCCCCGTCGGGGATTGAACCCCGTAGCTAGTCACTATACTGACTGAGCTATCCCGGCTCTTAATATACCACATAAGACCTTCCAAATAGCGCTTCCTGATCGGAATTCAAATGAAGCAGTTAAATACTTAAGACGCGATATCGCGGATTTGAACAGCTTAGACGATGACTACCGTCTTCTCCGACGGTACGTCGCGTGGTTTGGTAGAAATTGACCGACGTTTAAGAGGCGCTGTTTTGCTTAATCGCCACGTCGCTGAGGCATATGGGGGTTTGGAGGTGATTATCCGCGTATTTTTTGTACCTCTGAATTTTTAATACGAATTGATAGGTTCTCACTCCAGCCACCGAGTAAAGATATGATGTTTGACGTAACTTGTCTTGGCGATCATAAACCAAGGTGATATGACTTGCCGCCTTATGAACTGTTTTTGGTTGTGAAAGTTAACTTAGTTTTCCATAATTATTGTTTTCCTGAAAATAGACTTTTTCACAACGAAATGCGTCACTGTGATGCCCTACCCCAGTTCCTTGAGCACTTATTTTAATGGAGCCCCTCAACCGTGACTCACTGGAAACTAGAATGTTGATGGTAAAACAACTGACATCAGTTGATAATAAATTATGCAAAGCAAATTGAGAAAACTCAACCGATATTGATAAGACTGTCTTGCTCTGCACCTTACGTAATTAGCTTACGTAAGTAATCTTAGATATCTTAACTCTTTGAAACCGAAGTCTTACGAATTTGTAGTGACGTTTAAGCGGAACATATAAATTCAATTTTCAGCCCTGAAGATGTAAACTGTATGTTTCTCCGAAACGTTGTTATCTACCCAAACGGCACTACAACCCAGAAGAACAGACATTTTCATCGTCATGAAATCCTCAAATTTTGCATGTAAATAGTAATTTTTGTTTAAAGAGCCTTTGTTTTTGTCAGAATCTGTCATGTTCTTTATCTGACTACATACGCGTTATGTCATAGTCCAGTGGTGTTTTATCCTGTACAGCGTGAACTGGAAACAGAGTTGTAGCTTTGGCCGATTTAGGTGCACAACTGAGAATCATTTTGCAACGAGTTTAGTGATCGATTTCAAATTAAAAAGTAGACACTCGATTTTCCTCTGTCTGGTTTCCGCTGCAGCAGCTCTGTCAGACGAAGGTGCGTGTACACCCATGACTGCAGGTGTTGTGACGTTCGAACAGCAGCTCCTACCCCCGTATCCGGGTTTCCTTACCGCAGGTGTTTTCTGCCAAGTATTCATTTTGTTGAATAGTAATTGTACCAGATATAATATATTAACGGACGAAAGAGCGTGTGGTACAATGCCCTTGGTGATATTTGTGAACAGCGTTTTTTTCTACAGGGTGTTTCTAAAAGATGTACGAAAATAATACTTAATATTAACCTTGCGTGTTTACATACTTTTGAAACATTCTGTATTCGCAGTTCCACTTTACGAGTACGTATTTTTTTTTTAAATTTTGACAGTACAACCTAGCGTCTAGCTTTGTCATATGTAAACGCGTGAATGAGCGTTTCACTGAGACAGGTTCGATGTTTAATGCTATTTTTAAATAAGAGTGCAGTTTACCGCATGTGCCACTAATATCTTAAAATATGTCATGTGATATATTCTGCCAATTTTTTTGTTTTTGTTTTCTAAAACAAAACCATCAAATCAAAATGACACTCATGAGGAAGTTAGGAGGAGACTAAATTCCAGAAATGCTTCTCAGTTCAAAATATTTTGTCTTCCCGTCTGATTTCTAAGAACCTGAAAATTAAAGTGTACAAAACAAGAATCTTGCCTGTTGTTTTGTATGGGTGCGAAACATGGTCTCTCACTCAGAGGGAGGAACACAGATTGCAGGTGTTTGAGAATCGGGTGTTGAGGAGGATATTTGGGCCTAGGAGAGAAGACGATGGGGCGTGGAGAAAACTGCATAATGACGAGCTTAAAAATCTGTACTCCTCCCCCAGTATTGTCAGGGTGATTAAGTCGAGAAGAATGAGATGGGCGGGACATGTAGCGCGCATGGATGGGACAAGAGGTGTGCACCGGGTAGTGGTTGGGAAGCCTGAGGGGAAGAGACCTCTGGGGAGACCTAGACGTAGATGGGAGGATAATCTCAGGCAGGAGGAAGCCTGAGGGGAAGAGATCACTGGGGAGACTTAGACGTAGATGGGAGGATAATCTCAGGCGGTATCTATGGGAGATAGGAGTTGAAGGAGAGTGGATTTTGTTGGCCCAGGACAGGGTCCGGTGGAGGGCTTTGGTTAGTTCGGTGATGAACCTTCGGGTTCGGTAAGCCATCTAGTTAGTTAGTTAAAACAAAACCATTCTACTGCGGTAATATTTAGTCTCCGGTTACAATTCGAGCGGTATATTCAAGAGACAGGGAGAATCTAGCTCCTGACGCAACACCCTGTATCTACAGACACTTTGATTCAAGATTTTTGACAAAAGTAGATGGAGTTACAGCGTTTTTGCTCGGAATTTATATGACTACCATTGTATTCCATACAACAGCGACGCGCGCGGTAATGAGGTGGCCCTCTACCAATCATCACCATGGAGGCAATTAAGCAGTTGGCTTGCACATCCGCCTACACAATGCAGTGTTGCGGCCGAAATAATAGGCGCGGGTGTTTTTTGTGCTGCTGAGCTGATCTTCCTTCTGTTTGGAAAGAGGGGTGGGGTGGGGGGGGTTAATGATTGCCTTCGCTTTTGGAATTAACTTTCCTTCCACCCCGATACCGTCTCGTAATCGTCAGCAGGTTGCTTCAACACCAGCCTTCGTGCTATTGTTCCAGTAGAATGGTCGTGTCTCGTAATACTTATTAGTTTCATTAAGCTGGTTTTCGATTTGCATTTAACACTTACACAACGCTGTTACCGACAGTTCTGGTGTGAAATTATTAAATTTTCAACGTAACAGTTTCCGATAATATCAAATCCAGGTGTTCCCTACTCGCTGCTGCCGATGTGTTTTCTCGTCTGTTGCAATTTCAGGACTGCTAACATTTGTACCAACGGTTCTTTAGTTTTGTGTTGAGTTCCGTTTCCGGTCTTCAGCGCCTCTGGTTTAGTATACTGTCAGTTTTATCCGCGACTGTGTTTTTAAGTGCGTCTTCATACGGAGGACCTGTCATTTCATTTTCACTCATTATTGTCCTTGTTGTGAACGCAGGAGGTGTGTGAAATCACTTGTGCATAATTTTCTCCCAAGGACTTTTGAATGTGTTTCAGATAAACCTGATTTTTATCGTCTTATTAACATGACAGTCATGTGAAACTGCTCGAGTATTTTCCATGATGTCTTATGGGAGTTTGCCTTGTACGATGTTAACGATGTGGGTGCGGTCATCTGGATTCTAAAGGATTCCGACGATGATATATCGCAATGTAGATTTATGAATAAGAATAAAAACACCCTAAAACATGCTTTTTTATATAAGGATACCAGACGATGGACTATATCCAAAATCTCAGTAATCCAGATTGCATTTATCTGGCACAGGAAATGGTCCACTGTAGGATTTTTGTGAACACGATAGTGAAATTTCTAGTTAAATAAGAGATGACGATTTTGAATATCTGAGCATGTAGTAACTTCTCAAAAAATTACTCTGCTCCATATGCATGGCGTAGGTTCCATGTTCGTATCCAGGTTCGGGGATGGGCCCCGATCATCCGTCGATATATAATCCGGGCTATTGAAAACGTCTTTAAATACGCTTAACCATAAGTAACTGGGTCTTTAATCTTGGTATAAATATGAATTCAATCATAATAGGTCCAGACGTTTTAAGTAATTCACCGTGCAGTTTCGTGGACAGAAGGTATATCCTTTTTGATGTGTCCCCTGTCATGTCTGTGACTGAACAACGAAGTTTGATGGAGTTTTCTCCGGGTCCCTTGCTTCTGAAGCTGGGGAGATGCATAATCCTGACGTCCCGGGCTAGGGGAGATTACAGTTGGATAGGACAAGGCAGCTCTCTCTCTCTCTCTCTCTCTCTCTCTTTCTGTTTGTTGGTTGCTAGGATACACACCTGGTACAAGACGGCTAAAGAAGGCAGTGAATCGGCATACGGAAATATCGTCTGCATATCTTTTGTGTGAACACATTTAACGTAGTTATGCCTCAACCAAGGCAAAAGTGACCTCGCCATTTTGTCCACTAACCAGAACTCAACACTGTCAATTAGGTAACCACCGGCCTTTGTCGTGTCAAATATTAGTCGAAGTAAAGATGTTTTTAGGTTTTTGGAAATTTTTGTCTTGTATAAACAAACCATTGTACTGTTATGCTTATTTTGTGAACTACAGCTTTCACGGTTCTTAGAAATGCTACTTGTGGCTACACTTGGCTTTTTCGTCATGCAAATACGTGTAGTCATTTTCTTGAAATTCCAAAACGACCCATACTCTGAAATGCCAAAGTAAATGTTTTCCCTGAGACGATAACCGTTCATGACGAAGGCTCAGGGCTTTGTTTGGAGTGCCGCGTACAACTTTAATCCCGGACTGTACTAGGAATTTATTTGGTGAAGAAGGGATACTTTTTCTGACCAAACTGCATATCCCAAAAGTCACGCAGCCCAAAGCTGAATGTCATGTTTTTACACAAAGGTTATTAGATTATAATTACAGAATATGTTGAAAGTGTCCCCCCGGCTTGTTGTAAACACAAATCAACCCATTTCAACATATTCTTATGATTATCAAATCTAAAACTTCTTGACGATGGTGAAGAGTCAATTGGATAAAAATTTTCTTGGATATTATCCATCGTCTAGTAAATATAAAACGTAAAACGACGTTTCGGAGATGGGACTCTATCTCCGTCTTCAGGTTCCTACACACTTTGTCCGGAGATAGGGATTAGCTCTATCTAGTGGGCCCAACTGTGTAGGAACCTGAAGACGGAGATAGAGTCCCATCTCCGAAACGTCGTTTTACGTTTTATATTTACTAGACGATGGATAATATACAAGAAACTTTTTATTCAATATTCTTATGAGCTCTGCGAAGAGTAAGGTGGAAAAATAGTTGACTTGTTTGGTTCATCTGCATCACAAAATTTGACAAGTTTGTTTAACTGGTTAATTTGTTTGAGAATAGTCTTTAACGGTGAACATACACTGCATTGTTGAATACGGCATGATGCTTCTAACACAAACAGCAAAGAATACGAAGAAATTTCGTTAAACCACTGATTTGTTGAGGTGACAAAGTCCAGTGTTGCCACCGGTCATGGTACATTGAAATTTCCCTTTTACACTAGCAAAATATTTGCCTTTAAACTTCGGATTACGTGACTTTTGGAACACGCTGTAGAAAAAAAGAGTTTTAATTCTAATGTTGGTGAGGTAACGGTGAAGTTACTCCAGGTGCTTAATTAAGCACCTGGGAATGCCGAGGTTTATTTCTGTACGGAATAAAATCTCTAATGTGTACTAAGAAGTTTTATTTATAAATGAAGATAATGTTTAGTTCTGTATATGACGCAGTTATGATTAATATAGGTTATATTAAACACTGTTAGATAGCTCTGGTACCATTCGATAATTCTGTTAATATAATTAATCAATCTCACGACGCATAATTTTGCTTGAAGAGTTGATACTCAGAAGAAAAATTGATTATCCGACTTTTATGGAACCTGATGGTCCATTATCGTTAACTCTGTGATGACGTCCTTTTACAAACAAATCAATCTTAAGATGAACAGCGTTGAAATATTGACATTTTACTAAGTAACAGAGTAGAATTAATATATTATGAATATCCATGTGTAAGAAACAGGACCGCCACGGTGGTCTAGCGGTTATAACGCTGGCCTTGTAATCCTGGGGTCTCGGGTTCGAATCCCGGCGGTGCCCGAATTTATAACTTGTGTTGGGCAAGGCCGTGGTCTAGGCAACACGGAGTTTTCCTCAGTGGCATCCCAACAATTACTCCATTCACACACAGAAGAAGGCAATGGCAAACCACTTCTGGATCATCTGCCAAGAACGTATATGAACAGGTCCCAGTCCGAGAAAAGGATGGAAGGATCCTGTTCATATGGACCTGTCGTCAGACAGAACACTAAATAATAATAATAAGAAGAAGAAACAGGCGATAATCTGTTCAGGGTACTGGGTGTAGATGACCATAATTAAATCAGAGCAGACGGAAGGACAATTTTTCATGTTTGTTACAAATTACCTGTAAGCCTGTTCAGAGACGCTGTCCTTGCAGATAACTTTAGTTTAACTTACTGTATATTGTATATACATTTGGGAGATGTATTTGGTACGTTTTCTGACGTGGTCGGCTTCAATTGCAGTTTGTAAAACTTTACTTCAGGTTTTGACTGACAACGTGAATTTGAAATTCTCACATTTCCCAGTTGCAAAACTCGGTGCTGTTTTATGGGCCGTGTTTTGATGATATCGATTTATAGTAACTCGCTTTACATTTTGGTAATACAACTTGCAAGTATGTTTCAGTGGGAAATTGGAAATTTCAGTTACATCGCGGAACTGTACGTTAATAAAATTAGGTTCAAACGGAGCGGAAAATTATAACCTAACGTTTATTAACTCCGGTTCGAAATCATTTGTGAATTAGGCATGGCAGTTTATGCCCATTTTATCATGTTCCAAATTATTTCACAGGAAATTTACGATAATGGCCGTGTAAAATACACAGTTGTTTTGCACAAAATGTGATAACCAATGAAATGAGTTATGAGAGGGGGTGGAATTGGTGTCAGAGGAAATCTCTATACGTCCCACAGTGATTTTCTTGTGTTCTCTGCATATCTCCTCTTACCATTTCTACATAATCGAACGTCTATTACAGTTGTAGTTAAAAGCACAAAATTTCTTTAAGCATACAGCCTCACTCACTAACGAAGGGGGTATCCTGGGGTCGAGGAACACCCTTTCGAAGCTCCTAAGAAGAATTTCTTCAGGTGTGACCCTAAAAATTAGTCACATGCAATTCTCTCATCTTCCGTGGTCCGTGTAATGTAGCATGTCTTATTCTGTGTCAGTAGCGTCGGAGAAAAGTATCCAGGAAGATAAGTGGATCACAGAAGTTTGGTGTGAGTGAGCAGTTTACAAGGATGGAGAAACAACATATGCTTAAAGAAGTTTGATGTGGAATGCCCCTGGAAGACGACGACTCAGATGGCCGCTAAGGATAACATTAAGATGAAATAACCGAGTGTGTGTGGATGAAAGTGGTCCAGGATCATGTCCGGTGGTGTGCTTTTGTATTAGCTGTGATGAATCTTTGTCATGTACTGGTAGTAATGTATATTGTCCGTCATAACGTCACTGTATGTTTGGCTTGTTTCCGCCGGGCTCAGATGCGTTATGGGAAATGTCGCTCTGCGTGTCCCACCAGAAACAGGGTCCCCCTCCTGCCCTCCGGATCAGACGCCCATCACACCAGCTAGCATAGCCGACGTAACTACCTACCGCTTGTCTGCAGTTGTGTGAAATACAATTACTTCAGTTCCGTCCATAGTGACAGGGGACGAGATGGAATTAATGTGAATATTGTTCACAAAAGCAAATGGTTAGTTTCATTGCATTTATACTTTTCAGCATCGAAAGGGACGCAGCCCTCGTAGTTGTTCATGCGAAACTTTACAGACACAAACACGCGATGCATTATGCTCGTAATTCACGGGTCTCCTTGGATTTACGCTGGAAATTAAACTTGGTTAATCCATTCCTGCGTAGGAAACGCACAGCTGGAATTTGAAAGCAATGTCTCATAGGCTGAAACTGTGTATTAGCTTAATCTAACCCCTTTCTTGTCTTATTTTCGTATAAAGAGAAATTCCACGGTGGTCTAGCGGTTAGAACGCTGGCCTTGTAATCCTGGGGTCTCGGGTTCGATTCCCGGCGGTGCCCGAATTTATAACTTGTGTTGGGCAAGGCCGTGGTCTAGGCAACACGGAGTTTTCCTCCGTGGCATCCCAACAATTACTCCATTCACACACAGAAGAAGGCAATGGCAAACCACTTCTGGATCATCTGCCAAGAACGTATATGAACAGGTCCCAGTCGGAGAAAAGGATGGAAGGATCCTGTTCATATGGACCTGTCGTCAGACAGAACACTAAATAATAATAATAAAAAGAGAAATTATCCGAGAACAATTTACATTATGACGAATTATGCTGTGGCATAGCACGTGTGGTGGGTAGAGTGGCACTGGGACCGGATTTTATCCCAGTGTTTCTGTATTCCTCCGTCATCATCATTCTACCGCTGATCCATATTAATTTGTGTGTTAATTGGGCCTGTTGACTGTCGTAGTTCGTACCCCCATCGACACGATAAGAAGGAACTAGTGAAAGATTCCGATTCAACCAGCATCTGGGATCTCCCGAGTGGCATTCAGTAGTTCTTGCGCTGTACCGTCTCGTTCAGTTTAATTTGAAGAGGGCGACATTCGGTTACCGGGTCGGAGGGACGTATTGATGTCCCGTCATCAGCAGCGAGGCTCCAGGCAACGCAAATGTCACTTCTCTTGATCGTGCGTATGAAATGCGTGAAACCAGCCTAAAATGGGCAACGTACGGAACTGAGTGTTTCTTTTCAAAGCCAGAATTCGGTTTGAAGCAGATTTAAAAGTGCGTTGGTTCGCTGTCTTTTGAATATTTCGCACGTTTAAGATATCCAAACGACTCTGCACGCCAAAGTGCTTCTGACGGCTACATCGGTTATATACAGGGTGTCCATAAAGGCTGGAAACATAGGCGAATATACATATTAAATGGTTTATTGATATTACATTACAATACATGGTATGTTCAGTGTGTTGTCCCTGATTAGCAATGCTAAATTACAATGAACGCGATGCATTAATGCAGCATTTCCATCAATCTGTTTCCAGGCTTTATGGTCATCCTGTACAAACTACACAGCTGTTACCATAACAACCATTAAATAACGCTCTTCTGCCCTCCCCCTCAACCCTCCCTTGCAGATGCCTTTCTTCTAAATGGTTTCCAACGTTTAGGAAGATCATACAGCCTCCTTCTTCGGAGTAGAAGTGCACGGCGTACCAGTACAGGCAAACCGCGATCCATATTTAATTTTATAGAAACCACGGGCCAGTTTGAATATTCGTGGTGTGTATGTGAAAGGCGATTCGCGCATAGAATAGCAAGTAGGCAGTCAAGCTGACCTGACTGTGCATTTTTAAAGTAAAAAAAAAAAGAAATTTCAGAAAGAAAGTAAATATGAACTGTGGAAGTTTTAATCTACATCTGATGCTTTCCGAGTGTTGTGGAACTTGTAACTCTTCCTTCCAGTAGGTTTTCGCAGTGGTAGAACGATCCCACCGCACTTCTCCGTTCCACTGAATGCTTTGTTGTAAACAGGACATCGACTACGTTTGACTTTAAAGCATTTTGTAATGTACTACATCCTTTGCTTGTTAATTTTTAAAATAGTATTAAAATATATTAAATTGTCCGTCAATCAAAATGAAGTAATATAAGATAATTAGATGGTTAAAATATTATCCTTTGTTCCGCATCGAGTACTCGAATACTTGAGAGATTCTTGCTACTAGCAGTAGTCGACCACAGGTTGTCAGCCCGTGGTTTTTCACTATATGGACAGAGTTATTTGGGTCACACGCATATAAAAAAATATTTTGAACATGGAAAATGTGTATGTGTGTATATGAGGTTACATGGCAACGTTTAGTTAACTGGCTGTGGACTTGTGGCTTAATAATATTGGGCCCAATGACCATCCATTTTGTTTCTACAGATGGTTTCAAATCGGTGAGACCGGACATGCATTAATAAACAGTTGCATGGGAAAGGAATTAATCTAAATTTTATTTAAAATTCAGTCCGTACCGCAAAGAAAACATTACACTTTACCATTACAAAGATTAAATGGTTAACGCTGTTTAAGAAAATAATCTCTGTTTATTCTAAGAATTATACGAAACCCATAAATACACTTCTTAAATGTTAAAGCAGGTGGTATATATAGTTACCACTGAGCTTTAAAATGTTAAATTAAGCCGACAATGAAGGAATATAATTGATCGTATGAATTGAAGTTTTTACGGTGACTATTAATATATTATTTTATCGATTTAATTAAATATTTATTGCATTAAATGAATAATCAGTTAGAGAGGAAATTGTTTAAGCCAGATAAGTGGAACTTAATGTGAGGACTGAAAACGTGTTTTTCAGTGCTGGCCGAAGAATGCAGTTACAAAGCGAGACTCATATAAACTCACTTTGCTGTTACTGCCTTGGGTGTGCAATGTCGCATTTAACTTCGCAGGTTCAGGACTTCCTGTCTTCTGCATGCGATGTCGCGCTAAGCGAAGTTTGGTCTGCGCCTTATTGTTTTATTTCGGGTGGTGGCACATTCAGGCGCATTTCAATTCGTGACTCTGATCTGTCGTCGTTTGTGAGTCATTTTTCTGTTTTCTCTGCGTGTCACAAGCAACCAATTCAAGGAAAAGTTATACTTGAGATGATAATGTTGCGTCATATTGTGATGAATTATAATTGTTTAATTTTAACCGTCTAATCACAATAAAATATTTTATTAAATATTAAAATATTATTACTACAATTAACATTTAATATTTAAAATATGTTAAAATTATGCTCTTTCTATCGAAACGTTCGATTTACAATTAGAGCATCATCTTTTTCACGACATGTTCCGGTTTTCAATGAACCATCTTCAGGTGTAATCGATATAAACTTAAATGTAATATTCTAAATGCAATCCTTCGTCATAATGTCCATTAAATATCAGAAATAATAAAGTACAATTGATCTAGAAGTGGATAACTTAAATATTTTAAATATGAAATGTTAATTGTAGTAATAATATTTTAATATTTAATAAAATATTTTATTGTGATTAGACGGTTAAAATTAAACAATTATAAAAGTTATACTGTTTTTAGATTCAATTTTGTTCTATGATTGTATGCAGTTTTTTTTGTGTATTGTAAACTTTTAGAGTGTCTGGTGCTCTGTTGGTTTTGCCACGTGGTCACATGTACCCACAGGATTAGCCATTACGATCCCTGAAATATACAAGGAATGGTTTGTGTTGTTTTGGAAAAGGGACTTTGTATTTTCGCTTTATAAATTCCTTTCTGCAGATGGGGCGGGGTTTGCACCGTGTATGACTTTAAGAGCTTTATTTAATTCAGAGTTGTCTGTTATTTCAGTGACAGTTGAACTCACTTCCAAGTTTCAATGTAAGTGACGCTGTTGCAAAAGACGTGTTTTAGTCAGAATTTCGCTGTATACTAGGATTAAAACTGCCATCGAAGTTTCCGAAGGAAATTGTGCAGAAGGGAAGCCTATATTGATCTCAGAATGTGTATATCCAGACTGACTTTGAGGCTTGGATACCAGAGCCAAGTGAGAGTCGTTTCACTTTCTCCCTTCGTTGCTTGTTGAAACTTTTCACCCCCAGACAAATCACTGGCGCTGTGCTAATTAAGGAAGCTGTTTATAGCAGGCGTTCACTAAAAACTTGTTTATGTAATTGGTGTTAAATTGAATTAATCAGTTCTGTGCCTCCACGAAACTTTTTTAAAGGAAGTGCCGTGGTTGCTGGTCTTTGAACCCTATGACTTCACGTATGTTGCAAGCGAGAAATAGCAGCGAGTTTTCGAGACGAGACAATTATGCATATTAACAGGTGTTACTTGGCAAGCAGCGGCCATCATGAACCTTTGTTTATCTAGTAATTGTCACTGGAATTTCATCATACCTTCACCGATTTTCTCTCTTAACGTTGAACTCGTTGTAACAACTGGTTCCAAATTTTATTCTGTAGTCCTCCGTATTTTTCTAATATATATATATATATATATATATATATATATATATAGTATAATTATTATGCGTTTGTGGATAAAGTATAATGCAGAGGACGTCTTAGATAAAAGAAGGCAAAATGTAGATCTGGCAGGAAGTGAAAATTGTGACAGTAATTCTTTCAGAAAATTCTTCAGCTACTAAAACGCCTCATTGTGGTACTGAAATGTATTTTGTATACAGTAACATCAAACTTAAGCTTTAAAAGAATGTACTTTAGGAAACACGTCATATTATAAAGAATATTATTCTGTAGTTCATGTTTATTTTCGACCTATAGTCACATTCTTGGTTATAAAAAAATATAAGACCCAATAAATACCAGTGTAATAATATGATTTTAAAGGTATATTGTTATTCTTATTGTTGAGTAACATGCAAGAGATTGTGAAAAATAATAATTATGATAATAAGCTAATTGGTTGTGAGGGGTGTGGCAAGTAACCCATTGCCTGTGGGAGACATCAGAAGTGCATACAAAATTTTAATCGGAAAGAAAAGTGATAGTGGAACCACGATTCCGGAGAATTTGACGTAAATACGTCTATACGGAAAGGAAGTTTATATATTGGCTTTATTCTAAATATTTCCTTTATACATGCTTTACAATTGAGATAAGTTTGATTAAGACATTGCTTATTTAACTTGAATTAGTTACGCTTAAGATGGGTCTGTGGTAGATGAATGTAATGTAAAGTAATGTAAGGTAAGGTAAGGTAATGTAATGAAATGTTTTATAGGTAACAACAATGCCGAGTAAACAATTGACGTTTGCTAGGTAACCAGGTTACACTTTTTCGTTTCCCTTTTTCGTTCCCCTTTTTTGAAGAATGACCTTTCCTTATAGAAGTATTTACGTCAAAAACGTCTCTTAGAACTATGCATATATGGGAGGATAATATTAAAATGGACGTCAGAGAAGTAGAATATGAGGGCGTGGACTGGATTCATCTGGCTGAGGTCAGGGTCCAGTGCTGGGTTATTATGAACACGGAATGAACCTTTGGGTTCAATGAAAGGCAAAGGTCTTCGAACGCCAGATTCTCAATAATGACTCTGCCACGTGGAGTTAATTTCATTTTCGTGTGTACGTTGTCAACTAACTAGACTACCACATGCTTGTCTTAATTGAAGAAAAATCACGTCCTGTAGCGATAATTAAGATATAACACTTGTCCACAGTGATTACATTAAATCAGCAGTCGAATGTATAAACAATAATAAATTCGTTTCCTTTGTTAAATTAGAGCCGTGACTGCATCTCTTAGACTCGCCTCACAGCTTCAGTTTACAAAAATTATCCTCAAGTAAACACTGGTGCTTGTACGTGCTGTATTATTTTTTTTTGGGGGGGGGGGCTGTGGGCAATTAAGAGTATCGACCGACCATGATGTTTCATGGAAAATTTAGTTAATTCAACCAGCATTACGTCACTGCAACAGAATGTAGGAGTGACTCTTGCAGTGGTGAATTTGTTAGAGACCGTGATTCATTTATATTCGCTCTTTGCTCAAGATCCAGGAAGTGAAAGCTTAATGACAAGGTCTGTGTGTCCGTCTGTCAGCACATTTTCTCTCGGAAAATGTCAGGCGTCAGCTAAAACTGTCAAATTTAACATACGGGTTACACCAAAGTTGAGTTAGTGATCACGATAATAATTCAGTAATTTACACTTGGGCAGTTCGTGTAATATAGGCCTTAACCCTTAAAAGCCCAGAGGTTACTATATGTACCACGTACCTTAACATACAGTAACTTGCGTGTTTCCCCACAGAATACATTTATGAATTTCATTCTTATTCTAAGAATAAACGGTGATTATTTGTCTAAGAGGCATTTTTTTTAAACATTGTTTACGTGAACTTTGTGCTTCAAGGAGATATTTTTATTTTATTTAGTGTTCTGTCTGACGACAGGTCCATATGAACAGGATCCTTCCATCCTTTTCTCGGACTGGGACCTGTTCATATACGTTCTTGGCAGATGATCCAGAAGTGGTTTGCCATTGCCTTCTTCTGTGTGTGAATGGAGTAATTGTTGGGATGCCACGGAGGAAAACTCCGTGTTGCCTAGACCACGGCCTTGCCCAACACAAGTTATAAATTCGGGAACCGCCGGGAATCGAACCCGAGACCCCAGGATTACAAGGCCAGCGTTCTAACCGCTAGACCACCATGGCTTCAAGGAGATATATAAAGAAGAAATAATTTCGGTACTTATTTTGCGGAAGCCCTGAAGTCATTTTTGCCCTGTTCAGTGCGAGGACGGACGGACATGAGACTAGTGCGTGATTGTCAAATTTTTTTTTTCATAATCCCCTAATAATATCTGAAAAACAAATAAATAGAGCAGAACCATCAGTAATTGTTTCTTTGTAGCTTGCGTGCCTTGAAATAATATTGTCAGGGACATGACAGGAAGAATTCGCCTTTTCCCGTGAGGCTTTGCGTCGTCGTACAACACAGTAGTAGCTCGTTTGTGAATCCATTTTAATTTTTGTGATACAATTTTGTATTCAGTTTATGCACCCTTTAATGAAATGTTTCTGGAAAATATTCCCGTGAGCCATGTTGGAATAACAGCTGTGCACGAACACGTGACTGTACTCGCTTGCATTGTTTGTTCTCTTTGTGTGAGATTCGTGATACAAGGAATACGAAAACAACAATAGAGGACATTAGGCAAGTAATCATGAACTCCATTTGCGAGAGTTGCTTCAGAAACATTACGCGCAACTGCAGAGTAGTAGAGCGTAGCGTTTTGGAGTCGTAGCATTTCGCGAATTATGAATCTTATCGCATTGTTCCATGTTATTGTCTTCAAACAAGACTGTATAAACATTTAACCACCAGTGGTAACTATGTCTGCAGTTTTGTTTGACAATCAAAAACTGAGCTTTTCTTGTATGATTATCGGAATAAACAAGGGATTATTTTCTTAAATGGTATTACCCATTTTGTGTTTGTAATGGAGACGCGTTGTGTTTTCTTAGAGGTAAATTAACTTTTAAATGTTATTTAGTTGAGCTTTCAAGGGTTAACATCTAAAAAAATGTAATCTTAACTTTTAGATTAAAATTAAATCCGTGGCGTAACAGCTCCAGAGAGCCAGAGCCGACTGGCCTCACGTTCACATGCCTAAGCAGATTTGAACGATCATCCAACCAGATATAGGATGACGTGTGGTCAGCACGACGAACCCCCAGCCCCTAACTTTTAGATATTGTACCTTTATATAGGATGTATGATAGTAGTTTTATCTGCAGTAGAAATTGACGTCCGTCTGGTAGTTTTATTGTTGATTGAAATGTGTGGTATTAAGCTTTCATCTGTAATAAATGAACATCAGGGTAATTGAGGTAAAGTAAATTTGCAAAGAATTAATTTGGAAGACTTCATTTTAGTCCAATGTACATTCTTCAGCGCTATTTTAACAGGTTCGTTTTGTGTTTTGTTGAAGTAAGAAACTTGAAGGACCACAACTCACGTCGAAATGGAAATTTTGATACTGTAATTATGTTTCAGAAAGTTATGACGTCAGTTTAGGCATTCTTCCTACTGAGATATGTTTTCTGTGTCATCGAGAGACAGTCATGTCTGCAGCTAGAGTAATTTATTCTCCGTATCTTCATGGATAGATAAGGCACAGTGAAAATAAATGTTGGTCTAAGATTTTTTTTTTAAAAAAAAGGCCAAACCCATGTTTCAACCCTTAACAGGAAGTAGCGGGGGCTGCTTATCTCTTGTTTTAGGAACTGCACATACGAAGCGTCTTTAAAAAAAATGAAATAGTCAGCTCGAAACGTGTCAGGCGAAAAGATATTCAATTTTATAGCTGTTTTACAAACTTATATGCTTGTTAGCCTTGCTCGGAAAACTTTCACTGAGATGAAGATGCATTGAATGTTGCCGAGTTCGGATTTTGTTTTAGCCATCAAGACATTAGCAACTGAATTTATTAAAGTTGTAGTTTTGTGGGCAGCTGATTCTCCGGTTTAGACAGATTGTGCCCCAGAGTTATGTAAATTAAGTAAATATTTTATGTTTTACTCAGAGAATTCACTCAATATGTATTTAAAACATCCTAAAACACATTTTATGGGCCTAATTTATGTGTTATGAAATAGATGCGTGTTTATGTATGTGAACGCGTCTATAAATAAGGTGTTTATTTCACTAATATAGTCTAGGATTGATATGTGACTTACTTAACGTTGTGTCTGTCGTTTTCAAAGCTCGTGTAATTCCGACAAGATAATTATCATCAATTATTATTTGCGTAAGTCTACATTTAGAAAGAGGACTGTCGATTAGGATCCTAAAATAGTAGATAATTTGGACTGAATTAGCAGCATGGAATTGGCCTGTAACGTGGAGAAGTGCATACAAAGTTTTGATCTCAAGACCAGGCGGAAGGAGATTGCTTAGAAGACATAGGCGTAGATGGAATTATAGTGTTATCAGGGATATTTGTGAAATTATGCAGCAGGGTGTGAACTGGATTTGTCTGGATTAGAATAGGGACCAGTCGTGAGCTGTCTTGAACACTAATGAACCTTCGAGTTCCATAAAAGACGTGTAATTCATACGTCAGCTTAGTTGCTGTTGGCTACTGATTGAGAATTGTTCGTTATATTGATCGACTTGAAATGTACGAGGCTCGTCCTTAAAGTAAGTTTCCCTGGGGCCGTTTACAGAAACAAAACACAATTTCATGGAAATATTTATTGCAACAGATACAGCAAGTGTCCAGCTATTTTTCAACATATTCGCCACCGGAATTGAGACATTTGTCATACCGTGGGACCAACTTTTTAATACCTGCGTCGTAGAAGTCTGCCGCCTGGGATTGGAACCACTGTGTGACAACCATCTCCGCCTCTCTGTCATTCTCAAAACGCTGACGCTGACCGGACAGGAATTTCTTGAGGTGTAGGAAAAGATGGAAATCACTGGGAGCGAGGTCCGGGCTGTAGGGTGAATGATTAAACACCTCCCAGCTGAACTCCTGCAGGAGACTTGCTGTCCGTCGAGCCGTGTGCGGCCTAGCGTTATCACTGACCGCACTTCACAGTCGGCGGGAGCTGGAATAAGAACCTCCATCTTCAACAGCTGCAACGATGCTACTGTGAGAACGCGGGAGGTGCCGTTAGTGCATGCGCCATGCTACGTCATTGCTCTATCACGTATGCACAGTCGCTTCGCGCAATATAAGGTTTGCTAGCTGTGGGACGAGTGGGAAACTTACTTTTGGGACGCGCCTCGTAAGTAAAAAAGCATCGTTATTAGTTAATTGTAACTGTCGTTGACTGTGTTCGTCATCGAAAAGTAAGTTCACACGATTTCACAATTTTTGTCATAAGCTTCAAATCATTAAGCAAGTTTTTCGTTCTTTCGCGTCACGGTAAGAGAGTCGCAATTTTTTTTTTATTCATTGAGGAAGGAAAAACTTTTCGGATAATATAAACTAACAGTGATTGTTTCGTCACGATTACAGCTGTGGAAATTTTCCACTCATCTTCACATTATAAGCACACCGCGGCCGGTGGAATGGATTCCATGCGGTTAATAAATACCCAAGTTACAACGTATCTCATGGAAACTCCCATTGCATTATTCTTTTAGTGCGAGCTGTGGTCGCGAGAATCTGTTTTTATTGTAGAATTGTTCATTTATGTATTGCATGTTTTCTACAGAACAATGTGTAGAGAATATTTGTGAAAAGACGCCGTGGAATACCACGTAGTTGGACGAGTCTAGGATTCCATTTCAGGGGTAATATTAACGGGATTTTATTTTATCGCAAAGATTAAGGTAGGCATGACGGATTAACTTGTGTTGGGTCATTTACTTCGTCGAAGAAACGTTCACAAAACACTTTTTTTTAGATTGGTAGGTTGTCGATGTGTTTTGCACGATTTTTTGTTAAATTTTTGTGACGTATCTCCTTTTATGATTAAAACTAGTTAATCTTATATCATAAAACAATTTTTGTTAATGTGCTTCTGATTGCTACAAAATCTTAATGGATTTCCTGGATTCGATAAGCAATGTTGAATGTAGTCATAGTTATGGAAGGGTTTAAAGTCCATTTTAATATTTAACTTCCATCTATGTCTGTATCTTCCACGATGTATTTTCTCTTATAGTTTTTCAACCAAGGTTTTTTTTTATATTTCTTGCTTTTATCGTGTGTTTAAGGCAGTGCCAAAGAATGAGAAACTCCAAACTCTTATTTCAGGCAGCGTTCAAGTAAGATAAAGCAGGATTTAGGGTTTGGGGTTTGGACCTGCGTGCTAGCCGACGGTAGTACAGATGTACGCCTGGACAGAGATGGTATGCGTACTCAAGAGAAGGCTGGGCGGTATCTGGAAGCGAAATAAAACATCAGGCTAACAGCTGCAAATGTGTGCGGTACTTATGTTACAGACGTGGGAAGACTCGAAAGATGGCTGACCCATGTTTCAAGAGGCCTTTAAAATGGAGGCGATAAGGCGAACCGCATTAAGCTGTAAATATTACGGCAGCCATACTTTGTAATAAAATTGAGAGAAATGATTGCAAGTTCATGGTACAAGCGAGATAAGATTAGACAAATAGAATGTAGAGGGATGTTTCATTATGTTTAATTAAATAAGGTGTTTATTAAAGAGATTGTAAATAATTGGTGACAGAGTCGCACTCACATAACTATTCTACCCATATATTAACGAAGATGGCTGTCTTCTGGGTTGTAGCGCCATGTAGTCTGGTAGATGTTTACCATCGTTTCAGAGGTCCTTGCCGCCTCCATCATCCGGGAAATGACTCATCGCTGAGGGCTGGAGATTATATTTCGACGTATGAGAGATTGAATGGCAGGAGGGTTCAGAAAAGTGCGTAATTAATAGTTGTGTTAGTATAGTAGTCACCAAATATTATTAGGATGAGGAAATGAAGGAGGACGAGATGGGGAATTGAGAAATGAATACAAAATTTTAATTAGAATACCTCAATGAATGGAAAAGTTGAGACACCTATATGAAGATACAAGAATGACCCTTAAAGGCATTGGCTCTGAAGATGTGGTCTAAATTTATCTGGCGTAGGATTTTATCCAGTGGCAGTCTCTATTGATCACGGGAAAACTTTCATGTTCCACAAAAGGCGAGGAACTTGTTAATTAGCTGAGTGTCCTGTTAGTTTCTCAAGAAGGACTTATTCATGTTAAATAATCCATATTTAACCCGCCTTCGTCCCTGAATGAAGTTTGCGATAGCTTTAGCTGCCATAGGAACACACTTGTTGTAGCGTCTGGTTGTTTTTAAACATTTATTTTTATTAGACTGTGATCATCTTTGTCGGTGATAAATGCGTGGTGAATATTTACAAAATTTCGTGTAACACACGGTTGCTCGTTATCTGCAGACACAGTGAAATTTAAAAAAAAAAATCTGTTTGTGTAAATGAACATATATTTGCGCTTGCGTGAGTTCGTGCGTGCATGTGCGTGTCCTTGGTGTCACTGTCATGTGGTATCACTTTAAAACCAGATGGTTTTTCTTTGTAACGGAATTGTTCCTTTGAGCGATAAGAGGTCTTTGCTCCTTGGATAGGAGACGTTCTTGTACTCGTAATTGCATTTCCAGTTTAAACATTTCCTTAAGTATAGAGTACAAACTTCTGTTTTGTTCACTGTTGTGTGTGTGTGTGTGTGTGAGAGAGCATGTGTGCGTGCGTGTGCCGAGGGCTCAACAACCCCAATCATTTTCATCGTCCGTGACCAGCGAAGAAGAAAATTAAGCCCCCCCCCCCCCCCAAAGTGCAAATTGTTTTATTTGTTTTGTCAGTGTTTTTTTTTTATTTATTTCTTGGAAAACGTCGAACAGTAAATTTGTAACTGACGTATGAGGGCTTTTGTCAACACGACGCGATGACGGGTTTGAACGTCGGGTTGTAGGAAAAAGATTAGAGTTAATACAATTCGCCGTTTGTTTTTATTTTGTGACCGATCGATTGTTTCATTTCCAGTGTTTGGACACGTGTAAGCTGATCGGAGCTGTCGATAGTAGTGGCTCACCTGTCCACTGCACTGTCGAAAACAATTGTTAATGACAGTTTCCGTTGTGGAGGAAATGTCTGGCGAGTAGAATTTTTAGTGATTCATGAACAAAGCCAACGTTTGTTGATCCCTTTGGTTTACCAATTACTTGAAATGTAATTAACCTTTCGAGGCCCGAAGCTCAATAAATAACATTTTCATGAATATTCAGCCCGCACCGCAAAGAAAACGCAACCCGTCACCATTTTACAGAGATCAGTTGGTTGACGCTTTTAAATCAAGTAATCCCCCTGATGATTCAGAAAATATTATGAAACCCACGAACATTCCTTGTGGGCATGATATATAGTTTGTAGAGTGTTAAGGCTGGTGGTACATATAGTTACCATTAGTGTTTGAAGGGGCCCAATCCTGGCGGGGCGCTTAGGAGTAGAATTTATCACGCTACATCGAAAGTAGAGTATATATCTGCTGACAAGGTCTTTAAACTAGGCCAATTTAGAAGTAACCACGTATTCTTCAGCGCTTCGAAGCACGAACAGTAACTTCGTTTATATTGTGTAAGAGTAAAAAAATGCTTACACGTCTTTTTTATAGGGAAGAGATTACTTCGTACAGACGTAACGCGTGCGTAATAATGATTTCTGGTGAGAAACCCTCTGAGGAATATAAATGATGAGAGAATATTATTAAAATGGGTTGTGTGTGCTCCCGTGTTTGTCTGGGCTCACCTGGAAATGAGTGGCTGTGTTGTTTCATGTATCCTCCGAATGATTGATTGCCCGGGGAGAAAAATGCGATGATCTCTCGTAAGACGTGGTCGTCTTCCTTCTCCGGGCGAACGCTGGATCTCGTCGCTTCTGCCGACGTCTGTGTGAGATATTTCTGCGAGTATAAGATCCTCTGATGAAGTATTGAAACTTATGAACCGATGGTAACTGTATATACCACGTACTTACGGGTTACGTATGATTCTGACAATAAACATCGATTATTTCCTTTAAAAAGCGTCTTTAGAATGATGAAGTGTTTTCTATGAAGTACGGATTGAACTTTTAAATTTTTTAATATGAATTTCGACCTCATTTAATGGGGAAAACAAATTTTCGTTTATGGTCACACAGCATGGTCTAAAATTTACGTCGTCGGTGTCGTAGCCCCCTCCCCCCTCCCCGGTTAAATGTATCGAATGTGTATGTCACTACTGACCCCAGGGCGATCGCCACCCTGATAACAGAGGCGGTAAGGACATACTACACGGCGTAGCATCCTAGACGACAGGGACCTTGGAATTTGGAATTTCTTACGCGTTCGGCCATCGGCCAAAAATTTTCTGGTATTTTCGCCTTATTAGCTTTGCATCTTAAGAATTTATTTTTCAAAAAATTATACTCGTACCCCCGGATAAGTACCCCTGATCTAGTGCACAAACATCATTAATACGCGGAGACTTTAAGCCATCTTAAGATACACATTTAAGGCTTTGCAACTTTAACCTCAACACAAATATTAACTTAACAGTAGTTTGAAGATAACTTAGTCCTTTTTGATAAGTAATTGCTGTGTGATATTGATCCATACAGCACAGATGAGCTGTATTTTGGTTTTAGTTACATAAGCGTGCAGTGAGGGCTGGCTGGCTGGCTTGGAGCCTTTCCCCTCGTGTTTCTTGTCCTACGTCAATACTTGCCCTTCGCTGAAATCAATCTCCGACCTGCCGGCCCGGTTGCAAACGACAGAGATGCAGAACACTGCACTGCCAAATTACACATTCCTCGCTATTTTAATTTCGTTATATGCCTGTGGCTTTCCCTGCGTGTTTTAAATTATATCAACATGCCTTTGTTTTTCTACTGGGGCTGTGTGGGGGTGAAGGTTTCTCTCAAGTGCTTTTAATTATCCCCCCCTTCTTAAAATTCTAAATACTGTCAGATGTAACAGCGATGAGATGTTTGGGCATGTTCTCTGGGTAGCTTTGTTATTCTGTTCTTGAATTAAGACTCGGGACATTTATCTAATTACATGAAATGGTTCACCGCACGGTGTTTTTAATTAATCACCGTGAATGTTTTATAAACGGATTGGTTCATGGGTGAAGAAGAAGATTTAGAGCGGCTCCTTAATTATTAATTCGGGATTGTACTAGTCGTGTCGAGTTACAGAGGTATTCTGAATCAGATAAGTTGTAGGTAAGGCTTCATGGATGGGAAGGAATCAGACCTTGTTTCACGGCGCATATTAGAACACTTTTTTTTCTTCTTAGGATGTCGTAAGGCGATGAGCATTGACGCTGAATTGCGCAGAACCGCGGTTAAATTTGATTAATCTTAGGGGAATCGTCAGTTGAAATTAAATTAACATAAAATGTGGTCACTGGTCTCATATATCAGCTGTAGGACTGCCTGACTTAAGAGGAATTTGCTTTTTCAGGTAAAAATATGAGCCTAACTCACGAAATCATATATATTGGGGGTTTTCAATATGCGGCCCGAGTACTGACGTGTATTGCATCACCCAGTGCGATATAGCAGTGTATAGAAGTAGACTTTTTTTTTAAAAGAGAGCAATGGAGTAATATGTTAATAGTATATACAGAATGTCCCACAAAAGATGTCTATACACAAGGTTAATGTTCCGTATTATGTGTATGTATCTTTTTGGGACACCCTGTTTAATTCTGACGGTAGTTTCCATCACGCTCAGAAATAAAAACCGAACCACGTGACTGGGTGTTCGTCGCATATCATTGAGCAGGTCTCTAAAACGTGTCGGAAAATGTTTTGGTTCTTGTTTGAAGTAAGCGTTGGGATATTTAATGTGTAATCAAACGTACGCCACTGACAAGGGATCAGTTGTAGTGTTTAGACGTTTCTGGCCCCTCGTCAAGATCTGCGGGATAGAACTGCTAGGGGGAATCAGATCTTTCTGTGCACATGTCTGTCACGAACAGGAAATGATGTCTTGTATAATTTGATCGATATTAGAACTTGGTTTCTTATTATTATTATTATTATTTAGTGTTCTGTCTGGCGACAGGGCCATATGAACAGGATCCTTCGATCCTTTTCTCGGACTGGGACCTGTTCATATACGTTCTTGGCAGATGATCCAGAAGTGGTTTGCCATTGCCTTCTTCTGTGTGTGAATGGAGTAATTGTTGGGATGCCACGGAGGAAAACTCCGTGTTGCCTAGACCACGGCCTTGCCCAACACAAGTTATAAATTCGGGCACCGCCGGGAATCGAACCCGAGACCCCAGGATTACAAGGCCAGCGTTCTAACCGCTAGACCACCTCATATTATTATTATTATTTAGTGTTCTGTCTGACGACAGGTCCATATGAACAGGATCCTTCCATCCTTTTCTCGGACTGGGACCTGTTCATATACGTTCTTGGCAGATGATCCAGAAGTGGTTTGCCATTGCCTTCTTCTGTGTGTGAATGGAGTAATTGTTGGGATGCCACGGAGGAAAACTCCGTGTTGCCTAGACCACGGCCTTGCCCAACACAAGTTATAAATTCGGGCACCGCCGGGAATCGAACCCGAGACCCCAGGATTACAAGGCCAGCGTTCTAACCGCTAGACCACCTCATATTATTATTATTATTATTTAGTGTTCTGTCTGACGACAGGTCCATATGAACAGGATCCTTCCATCCTTTTCTCGGACTGGGACCTGTTCATATACGTTCTTGGCAGATGATCCAGAAGTGGTTTGCCATTGCCTTCTTCTGTGTGTGAATGGAGTAATTGTTGGGATGCCACGGAGGAAAACTCCGTGTTGCCTAGACCACGGCCTTGCCCAACACAAGTTATAAATTCGAACCCGAGACCCCAGGATTACAAGGCCAGCGTTCTAACCGCTAGACCACCGTGGATCATTATATCCAGTTCAGCGTTTGGAATCGTCACTTGCAGTTGTTATAAGGCGCTTATATTTGTGCAAGCTGTAGAGGCAAATTCGCAAACAGAGAATTTTTAAAATATTAACTTAATCCATTTATCGATACAACGCACCAGGGCTAAAAACCCTTTTATGACAAAACTGTTTATTGACAAAATATGATTTACAACCTATGAATTAGCTAGCAGTTTACATGCGTATGAATAAACACTGACGGTTGAAGAATGAAACACCCTGCGACGCCGTGGACCTATGCTGGAACTCTGCCCCACAGTTTTCAATCCAGAAAGACAAAACCCCAGTTTGTTCCGAAATTAAATTGAAGGCGGGGTGGAACGTGAGACCAACGGGTAGAGAGTGACTCGGTCTGATCCCCCTAAGAACAGAACAGAATACCAGAACGCTGGTCTTCTGTAGGGAAGCTTGGTTTCATAGAACGGAAAGTAGGCGAGGTATGGCTGGTCCGACGTTTCAGAGATGCGTACTCCTTCAGTAATCAGTATTCATCGCAGCAAGTACCTCGTAAACGTCGGTCAGCTACGAGACGCAACGTCCCAAAACGCTGTCTGCCATCTTCATAATCGGCGCCGTGAGGACCTGATATTTCACGGTTCCAGCGTCAAAGAAACCGAACGTCACGGCCGAGTGGTTAGCCCTCGTCCTCTCTGTTAGGTCCGGGGTTCTGCCCAGAAACCGGAGATTCTGACTGAGGTCTGTCATAGTGTGTGCACATTATCGCTCTGGCGAAAGTGTTGAGTGGAGTTTTCAGTAACGTGCAGTGTTTGTGCCTTATTCGTAGTCAGAATTCCGAGTCCAGTTAGGAAATCCTGTACTTCGTTCGGTGTTATTTATACTACTAATTACTGGGACTCTCAGGTAATACGTGACAACGTAATATAGTTATGTCAATCAGAGTGCAGGAACATGTTTGTTTGTTTGCTTCTCTGAAGGGTACATAATAAAACAATAATGTGACTGTGAGTTGGCCCTCCGGGGTACAATGGACCACCCAGGGACACCTACCGTTCCCTGAGCCCTTTGGTCAAAGTTCTAGTACCCGAGTCTCAACACGGCTGCTATCATGATGTTATTTTAAGCCCAAATTCCGTATTTTCCCGTTCCCGATTAGAACTGTCTCAAGATCGCGTGTCTGCCTGCCAAGTACTAACGGTGGTACACTTAAGACATTTTATAGAAATTCATTCCGAAGCCATGGTTGTAAACTTCATGACGTGTTTTGAAGCTTGGTGTCCGGAAGCCCCCCCCCCCCCCAATTAAGTGCTGTTTTAGAATGTTGAATTTTCTCTTAGTAGTGGCGTGTGGCAAGGACACCATGTTTTCTACTTAAGATGCTACTTACCTGATTGCTTAGTAGGAAAGTTACTAAATTAATGTCTCGTGTTTCGTTTACTTCTCGGTAGGGAATTTTTCTTGTTTGCAGGGGTTCCGTTGGTACACCTACAGTGACGTGTTGCGGTTTGTATCCGTAGGCGTTTGAGCGAAGAATTTTATAAATTGAGAATGAAATGTTTATTTGTTTAAATCTTGTCAGTCTGATCACAATAAAATTCAAGTGATGTTCTAATGTAAATCGAACATTTCGATAGTGAACATCATTTTAATATATTTTAAATATTTAAATGTTAATTATGGTAATATTTTAATATTTAATAGGAATTTTATTGTGATCAGACTGACAAGATTTAAACAAATATATATTTATCACAATATGACGCAACTTTATCATCTAATGAAATGTTTGTTCCCCCATTTGAAGGCGCTGTTACCTTTGCAGATTTCTTGACATAATGTTCCGCCGAACATATTCGTAAACCTTACACGTGTTTTGAACGAAGTACCTCGCACGTGAGAGGTTGATTTTCTATGTTGTGTTTCAGCGTTGATGTTTTAATGGGCTTGATTATTCGGTTATCGACCTCTGCATTGATGTACAGTCTTGGTTATTATGAATCGCGACGAGGTGTGGGTGGAAGTGACTGTGACCTATTTAAAGGTCCTCTCACACATTCGTCGCATGGGACGAAAAGGTATATTGAAGCCCTGATGAATTTTGTCAGCCCCGGCCAGAGATTGAAGTCAGAATCTCGAGGTGACAGGCCTTCTGGGATTCGCCCAGATGGTGGATGCAGGGAGGACTTCAGAAACGTTGGTGAACTTTTACCAGACTACATGACGTAACATACTTGTAGTCAGGTTTATGTGCGTTAATGCATTGTCAAACTGCTAGGTCACATTTATTTTAAACACACGTTTTGAAGAATCAGCTCTTGAACGACGGCGTAATGATGATTTGTAAAATGCGTGGTGTGAGGAATGACAATTCTCGGAATTGGTACCGCGTACGCATTTGATACGCGTTTTTAAGAATCTCTGAAAAGAAAGTAGGGCCCAGCTGTTACAGTTTGACAGCCGGATGCTTAGTGTGTGGGAATCGTCTCGTTCCACAGCCTCGCCATTACGAGAATATGGATCCTATTAGCCGACATTCTCAGTTTGTTAAGAGAGTCAAACTTTGTTTGCAAAGACAGAGATCTCTTTCTGATGCATATCCGATTTTTGGATATGGCTGGTGCTTATTTGAATCCTATTTCTGTAGCAGAGAGTGAGGTGCACTGACTAGGCTTATTTTACGATCAGATTTATGAAGATTGTGTCCTATGGATCTACGTGTTTATTTTGACAGTGGACCGTTGCAAGAACACTGCTGTATTTAACGGAACTTTATTTCAGGTAATTTATTTTTTTCGTGATGATTTTTAATATTTCATCGCATTTTAAGATCTGAACTTTAAATGTAATTCAATTGACCCAGTTTATCTTTCTTGTGAGGGTGGGGGAAGGTTACTGTAACTCCATAGAACAAAGTCTGTAAGACAAGTTACGTTTTAATATTATCTTCACGTTGTTTGATAGAAGTTGCGTGTTTACAATAGCGTCCGATGCGTGCTACATGCCCCCCATCATCTAGTCCTTTTTGGTTTGTTGACGTAGTGTTTTGTGACGATTAAAAGTTGGAAAGTTCAGATATTACCCTCAGTACATCTACATTGTCTTTGTAGATTAAAATAAGGTACCGAACAAACACAGATAGTATGATTGTACATTTTGACAGCTGACCAAACTCGATTTCTGAGAATAGAGACCTAGTGAGGTACGTTTAAAATATTCTCCATCCATCCACTCACCTCCCTCCGTTGCTGTAAAGTTCGGGGAGAGGGGCAATGTTGGAAATAAAACATACAAAAAAAGCTTTTGTTTTCTGAACCCACCTTCCCCTACAGCATTCAGCAGATATTCGCCTCCTCGAATTGTGCTATTGTTAGGGGATAATGGCGTATAATTAACTCAAATTTTTTTTTTTTTTTTTTACTTTCAAAGAGGTCTGTTGCAACTAAAAGCAATTTCGGTGGAGACGGGGGGGGGGTGTAACTAGTGAGTAATGTGACGTGTTCCCCAAGTACCATAAGTGAAGCAAGACGTGTGCCACCAGCTGTTCAGTTCCCGGTACGCGCCCTGATTGTCATTTGTTCAGGCTGCTACTGTTGCAATATAACGTGACGTGAGACCTCCCCCCCCTTCCAATTCGTTTGTCCACCCATCCGTTGGATCGAAATTGAGCTACGTACAAAATTGATGCTCGAAGGTTCGAGTATTATTTACAATAACCAACGACATTATTGTAAGAAGTATCTCTTGCGTGCCTTTCCCCCCCCCCCCCCAACAATTTCAATCCTGAAGATGGCAACAGTATGTTTCTCCGAAACGTTTGCATGTATCTGTGAGTCTGCATGCAGCCAAAACCCAGAAGTAGCTGTATTTCATTTCGACTGTTTACCTTGCCAGCTGACGAATGTATATTTTACCATTTCAGTCATCGGCCTTAAAATAAGCAAAAGTTAATATAAAACCTAGTAATCAAAAATAGTTCTATGAATCGAATAGTTTATTAATGTTCCTCGGTCTGCAATTTCTGAACGCGCTCCAGAAAGAAGTGTGCTTAAAATGGCGTCTTCTATTTCGTGGGCGTTAGCTGTGGGCGGTGCAGTAATGTTGTATCTTTGCTGAAAACGTGGCCTGTGGTGATGGAATGATGCATCTGTCTGAGGAACGTCTGCGATTGTGAAACTTCCCATTATTAGCAAAGAAATTGCCAGGATCTAAATGTCTGCCCCATTTTGATAATTGAAGATTAGCTGTGTTGTACTTCAGAGCAGTTATAAATTGGGTCTGTATAAAGACAGAATCCTTGTAGCCTGCTAAACTGTAGGATTCCATTTCCATTGTTTAATTTGTACGCTGCTCGGTTTGTCAACAATTCTTCTCTCTCTTTTTACTATAAAAATTTGTGATTTGTCGTTGTCGTCAAAAAATGACGTCATCAAACAATGTCACGTTATATTTGTTTACTTGGCATTGTTGTACCAACACAACAATGCCGAGTAAACAAATGACTTGAGTAAGACACTAAACTAACCCCCTAGTTTAGTGTCTTACTCAAGATTTTAAAACGCAACCCCACCCCCGATGGGGGATTGGTTGCGTTTTAAAAACTTTACTAACACCCCCGAAGAGGGGTTGGTCAAGTGTTTTAACCCCCTATTCGGGGGGGTTGGTTTCGTTTTTTACTCAAGATTTTAAATCGCAACCAACCCCCCCCCCTTCGGGGGAGTTTGGTAGCGTTTTAAAAACTTCACCAACCCCCCAAAGGGGACTGATCAAATGTTTTAACCCTCCCATTCGTGGGGGTTGGTTTCGTTTCTTACTCAAGATTTTAAAACGCAACCAACCCATCGAAAGTGGGGTTGGTTGCGTTTTAAAAACTTGACCAACCCCCCAAGGAGCTCCGAAAGGAACGCTCTGCTCTAGTGATAAGAAAGAAGTTGTCAGTGTTATGCTTTTTAGCTTTCGGAAAGATCCGTCTGTGATTTAAGGCCACTTACACCGAATCATATCACCACCCTCTAAATATAACTTTTCATCTTGTATTCAGCTTCAGTTATCGTGGGATGATATTTGACGGAAATTTAGGTTGGTTCTGTAGCTGAATCAAGACACGTCTAGCCGACGTGCTTCCGGGAAATGAATCTTTGTTTCTGGGAAACCGAACATTAAAGGGAACAGAGTGATGTATGAAAAGCTTTGTTGGATCGTCCGTTAAAGTTACCTGATCCCTTAAAGTCAAACGCTAACATTCAGCAACTGCCAGCGTATTAATAGTATTTTCATGTTTGTTTTTGTTTTTTTAGAATAAATAGCATTAACCTCTGATCTCTGTAATGGACAATATCGTTTTCTTTGAGTTACTCTGTGAATGTTCGAATGTTATTTAGACGAAATTTTGCTTCGACCAAGTCGATTAAGGTTTTCCGTGTTTATCCTCGGTCCTACGGCAAATTCCAAGTTCTCCCTGGGGTTAGATAAGCAGTTTAAGGTGCTTTAAAAATATTAAAGTCTTGCTTAAGTTATTCTGTGTTTGCCTTAATGTTGCTAACGACCCCTTCTCAATAATTAACACTTCTTTTGACTGAACATCGTCAACACTTGCTACCCGTGCCTTTAAAATTCAGATATTATTTTTTTTATTATTATTTAGTGTTCTGTCTGAGGACAGGTCCATATGAACAGGATCCTTCCATCCTTTTCTCGGACTGGGACCTGTTCATATACGTTCTTGGCAGATGATCCAGAAGTGGTTTGCCATTGCCTTCTTCTGTGTGTGAATGGAGTAATTGTTGGGATGCCACGGAAGCCCCCGGAGGAAAACTCCGTGTTGCCTAGACCACGGCCTTGCCCAACACAAGTTATAAATTCGGGCACCGCCGGGAATCGAACCCGAGACCCCCCAGGATTACAAGACCAGCGTTCTAACCGCTAGACCACCGTGGCGGCCTTATTAGTAGTTACAACAATAAAACCTATGACTGACGGTATTTTCTGACCGACAACTTCATCGAACTTTTGCACTGACGAATTTTCGTTCAGGCAGACTTATTTTTATATAACCTTTCAGCGTAGTAGCAGTAACTGTCAAGCCACGCCGAATGGATTCTTAGAAATTTCCCGAGTTCTTACTCTCCTTACTACTGCATCGCCGATGTAACACAATAGCAGTTGGTCTCACGAGGGCAGTAACAATTTTGCATCGCGTCTGTAGGTGTGGCTTAATAGAATTACCGTGTTTGTGGACGTCCGCTGTTTCCTGAGCACTTGTTTCGAGTGGAACACGAGGACGAAACTCGTCGTTTGTAAGGACGCCAACATTTTATTTAGTACAGCGCTAGTATTCGGCATTTGTGCTTATCTCCCCCCCAAACCCCTCGTAGCCTCTTTCCTTCATATCGATTCTCGCTGGATGTCTTAGAAAAAGCTGAGCTAAGGTTTAAGATCGATGCTGCTTCTTCTGGGCTACTCGCTTCTCGACGCATGTCGCGAGGACCAATCAGCTCTGAGGGAATGGTTCTCCATCCAATCAGTTTCAGGAGACCTGCCTCGATACTGATCCTTGTGTGACCTGCCACACAGCCCAGGCAACAGGCCCGGGGTTAGATTTCGTGTGTCCAAATGGAATACGCGAACTTACTTAACAACCAATCTCACTTTTTTTTCTTCTCGTGTGTCCATATTTTGGGCGTGGCAGAGATCGCAGAATGACAGTTCGCAGATCACATCTGTGTTTGGTCGTGATCTTAGACAAGAAGTGTGCTTTTTAAGCGAGCTTTGCGCGCGTAATGTGGAGGTTAAGCCCGTTAATTTCGTCTCTAATGCAGCTTAGCGCATTCCGGTGAACGCAGGATAAAGAATTGTGTGCCTAAAGCAAAGATTTGTGGGAGGTGAGATTCCAGTGTGACCTATATTGGTCCACGAGGTCAGACAGGCGTTGTTAGAGCCATCTGGTTAAGTCGCTGATGGCTAGAGCTGTCTGAAATTGCGTTTTACCTAATTGGTTCCGGCGTTAAGATGTATGGAGTATCGCAGAACCGCGAAAGTAAGACAGGTGACGTTTTAATTCTGATTTTAAAAGTGTTCCCCTGCCTGACACTCCACAGGACATCGGTTAATTTTTATTCTAATAGATTCACAAATCAACAGTGTTATTAACAAATTTTAGTGCTTAACACCAGATTCACTCAATCTGATTTTCAGAATAAAAAATATTCCTTTTAATTTCCGTGCGTAAGTGTGATAAGCGGGGATGAATTTAATCTTTTAAACCCACACTTCGCATACCATCTTGATCGTACCTAAATTCAGGGACAAGCGTCTTAAACCCTCTTTTTTAAATTCTGTACAATGCATTTCTAGTTCTTAATCAGTCGCGTCTTCTGTCTCTTGTCGGGGTCCCCTCAAATACAAATCACTGATGTATGATAACCAGTGTTGTTGAATTCCCGGTAACATATACACAGGAGTAAGGTCGGCAGCCCTGTATAAGAACAAGCACGCTCGTATTATACATTCGTGCGGTCACTTCCCGGGTTCCGACAGGAACTGCTATGAAATATAAGCTGAATTTTTTGGGGGTTTGGACTGATATTTGACTCGTATCGAGAGGAAAATAATAAGCTTTCTGCTAGTGGCTGTGAATCATTCAGTTCCTGCCGAGAGCCGGCAAGTGACAGTTGCGTTAAACTTTACCAGTGAACGCGCTGTACTTGAAAGTAAGGGTTGTCGTAAAGTTCGCTGGGCTGTGTGTGGTTTCAGCTCTCAGATGTCCAAATCCGTGTTTATTTTGATGGCGAAGAACATTTTATATCAAACGGATAATGATTTTTGCAAATGTGAACTTAAATCTGTTGAAACAACAAACAGCGTTGAATTATTACTGCGGATTTCGTTTTGTTTACAGCCATTAACTGATGCCATTAGTAGCTACTCATTCCCCTTAAAATGCTCTGTTCCATTTTCAAAGATTACTCTTAAATAACTTAAACGGACATTAAAACTTCAGTTAATCATTTGTTTTGTTTTTTCGTTCTTACGAGTAAATGGATAACAAGGCACGAGTAGCGCTTTGCAAGCTCGTTTTGAATCTCCAGACACTAGTATTTCTGAATTCAAGGCGGAGATGCTAACAATGATCATTCTTTCATAGATAAAATGCTTTGATAATGTAATGACTTTTTGTTACATGCTAATCAATTAAAATAGGAGCTTTCCTATTAACTGTTTACTTCTGCGTCTTTGTAATTTCAGTCATTTTGTTGACTTGCCAATAATGAAGTCAAGTTAATATTTTACTTAAAATTACTGGGTTACTTAAGTTGAATTTGTTTTGCTTCGTGATGTAATTACTCTGATCATCTTTATTAATACGCAACGTAAGTGTGTCCAGTAAGCAGGACTGTCTTTATTAAAACGCAACGTACGAGGTGCGATCGGAAAGTTTCAAGACTGCGCGTATAAAAACCCGTACATTTATCTCAGGTATTAAATTCATCCATCACCCTCGAAGTAGTTCCCCTGGGAGTGAACACAACGATCCCAGCGCCGCTGCCAAGCCTGGAAGCATCCCTGGAAATCTTTCTTTGTCAGCCTGTCAAGCACCATCTGCGATTCTGCCTGAATCTCTTCTATCGTCTCAAATCTCCTTCCCTTTAGGTGAATTTTCATCTTTGGGAAGAGGAAGAAGTCACACGGAGAATAAGGATCGCACCTCGTAAGTGTGTCCAGTAAGCAGGGCTGTGAAGTCTGAATCGGAGATGTTAGTACCGACTCCACAGTCTTGCCAGTAAGTGTAAACATTGTGGGGAAACAAATTATCAGCTGTAGCCAATTGAGGGCATACTTTATTGCGTAAAGCTGAATGGAAATCGGTTGTTACGTCAGGGAATTTTTGGAGTTGTGCTAATCCATCAGTCAGCCGTCAGAAACAAAGGCTGCTTGCGGTAGAAGAATGAGGTTGGGGGGTGGGGGGAGAATCGTGGCTGTGTGGGGTCTTTTACTTTGCCCCCCTTTGTTTGGGTACTTCCTTCGCTTTGACTTTTTCCAGGGTATCGAAATATCCAGCCGTGTTGTAGCGACAGTGCCTCTTGGCTTGTACATCGCATATATCTTTCTACTGACGAAATTACATTAAAAAATAGTAAGAGACAGAAATAGCATAATTGAACAGTCCCTAAAAACTCTTCTGTGGACTGTATATTTTAGTTCCTGAATTGGAATTTAATTATAATGAAAGGTTGTTAAATATTTGCACAACAAATATATGCGAGAAATATTTATGTGCTTACTATGTTTATGTTTTTATGCAAGTCTGAATAGGCTTTTTATTCCTCCAGTACTCTTCAACAGATTACACAGATTATAATTTGGTGTTGGAGGCTTGTACGCCAACACAGTTTGATAATTCCATTCTATCGCTCCATTCTTTGAGTGAAGCTCAAATTGAACTTCACCAGTTTATCAAAAAAAAAAAAGCTCGCCTTATGGAACTTTATAATATAAATGGTCCCTTAGATATTTTATTTTTGAAGAATTTCAAAACGTGCAGCAAACTGCTCGTAGCCAATTCGTCTTGGACAAGAGATTCCCCGTATTTTATGCAACCCGAAGAGTACTCAACTCACCCCGAGCCGGTTGAATCCACTCCACATTCTCATGCCCTGTTTCCTTAGGAACCATTTTAATATTATCCATTGTCTTGAATGATGTTTCCGTCGAGTTTTCCGACTAACTTTTTGTATGCATTTCGTATCTCCCCCTCTTCATTGTCGAACTCTCTCCTGCCCCCCTTTTAAAGCTTCCAGTTTCCTTTTATATCGAAACGTTCAGCCCTTAAGCTCTGTGGTAACTGTAACTAACAACATTAACCAACTGATCTTTGAAATGGTGAAGTGTTGTGTTCTCTTTGAGGTAGGAACTGATTTTTAAATATTATTTAGATGAGCTTTATGCCTTCAAATTATTGAAAATATAGTCTAAACCATTGTTGGTAATTTTCCTTTGTTGCTGTGTAATGTCTGTGTTGTTGGTTAGTTGTTTTTACCTTCATCAGTAACATTTAAGTCGATTCGCTGTGCCAACAGTAGGTTTTGTGTTTGCAGTACGCGAACGTGGAAACGAGTGAAGTCATTTGGAAAGGCTGTTCTGTTTAGGGTTTGTCGGTTTTTAAAAACCGGGTTGAAAAATCGGTTTTTTGGATAAATTTGTAAAATTCGAAAACAGTTTTTTAAAATTTAAAAAACCGGTTTTAGATATTAGAATTAATATGTAAAAATTTCTGTTAAATTAACTAAAAAAATTAAAGACTGAAATTAGTTCCAAATTATTAAATGCTTTAGAAGTACGAATTCAAGAAAGAAGACAAGTTGGATTGGTAACCCTTTTGCTATATTTGCAAAATCCACAAAACATTTCAACAAAGAACTCTAGTGTATTTCCAATAGCTTCGAAACTCGATATTATTAAGTTATCTGGAAAAATATTGTCTAGAATATATCCAAATTCTTGTATGGAAACAGATTCCGATGATGAATATATCGGATACGGAGAAACTATTAATCAGGTCAATGCTCTAAAAGAAGCCATGGAAGAATCAATTCATAGGTTTCTTGAGGAACCAAAAGAAATAATATCAAATCCGAAGACACTGAAGGCCGAATTTTCAGTATTTGAGGCAGCCAATAAAAGAAAACAAAGAATTTGGATTTATTATTTGATGCCCTGAAAACGATAAAACCAAGTTCAGTAGCCAGTGAGAGAGTATTTTCTATTTCAGGCAATTTTGTATCTAGAATAAGAACAAGATTACGTAATCGTTCAGTGGACATTTTATGTTTTTTGAAATCATATTTACAGAAGAAAAATACTAAATTAAATTTTGTAATTTATATTTTGTACGGATTTTAGTTATTTTATATTTTATTTGGTTTTGTATGGAATATATTTTATTTTATTATATTTTTGTAGTTCCATAAATATTAAATAAACCGATTTTTTTTAAAATAAGTATAAATATTCTTTTACTGTTTTAATTATTTTTTTGTTGTAAAAATTCGAAAACCGGTTTTTTTCAAAAGTCGCTTTTTGTATAAACCCTAGTTCTGCTCAGTCGAAGTGTAGCGTGTCTTTCCACCCCTAATGTTTGCTTCCCAGAACTAATGTTGACAGTATGTTAAACGGGTGTGGTCCATTGCCTCGTCTCATATTATCTTGTACCCTGGACCGACCGCCCATCCGTGATCGAGCAGTCCATCCAGGTATAACCCACCAGATTTGACGAAGTGATTACGTTGTTCGTGAGGGTTGTTTTGGGGGACATCTGAACTTAAGGAGGTTTTTGGAAAGTTCCCACCCATCTTGAAAAAATAAAAGACAGACATAAATGACGAGGAACTTGATGGAACCTGATATGTGAAATGTGCGTTGAAAGGCAAAGTTGAACAGCGTCGTATGGGTGTATGGAGGCGTGGATGTATAGCTCCACACTTTCTTAAAATAATTTCTGGTAGGAGTTAAAACGTGTTGTTCGATTTTGACAAGTCGTGTGCATTCTTTGGAGTTGGACTTCTCATTTCACTTAGTGGGTTTCTGATCGTAGTTATTTATATTTTAAAAATTACGTTCTTAGAAACGAGTAGACAGAATTTTCTAAGTGTGTCCATACAACTAGTATTTTTAATGCTCATGTATGCCGCATGAGAACTGAAAAGTTATTTGGGGGGGGGGGGGGTCCGTAGATCAAGTTTGATATTTGTAGACGATTTTTATAAGTTAGATCTTTGCGGTTATGATATCTACTTTTCGAAACTTTGAAACGGTCTATAAAAGTAGCTATTTAGTAAGACCTACTGAAATTTCGAAGTGGCTAATGACTTATTCTGCGGTAACTGTATAAAGTTTGCTTTCTTCTCCCCTCCCCCCGGGTGTTTACGATAATTTTACCGTTCCTAAGCGCCACACAAACATACAAAATCGATCTACTATTTCTGTTACATTAGTTATCTAACTCTGATGTACAATAAACATGGGTCTTGCTTTCGTAGTTCGCTCTGCTTTGTGAACGTCCTACAAAAGAATCCAAAACTTCAAAGAAAACGGTTATCATTACTATAAATTTTTAATACAACTCTCCTTTTATTGTTATGGATAAAAGTTTTCATGTTTTTGAAGTAGCGTGCAACAAAGCAGATAATAAATAAATCTACTCTCAGGACTTCGTAACTTCTTCGTGAGTTCTCCGTGTTAAAATGAAAGGAATGCCAACTTTCCAGTAGGTAAGCGATAAATGAAAAGTTGTGTGCCTTTACTTTATTTATAGACTTTTTACGAATTTCCGTTTCTGATTGTTGGTCGAGATTTCAGGTAAATTTTACCGACGTTTCGGAGGTGCTTGCTGTCTCCATCTTCTGGACAGAATCACAGAAGACTGTTATCTTGAAAAATATTCATGAATGATATGGTTTTTGAATCCTTGTTTACCTTTTAATGCAATGGTAACTATATGCATCACTCACTTTAACGTTCAATAATTCTGCATTTTACGCGGAGTGCTTTTATCGTATATTTTCCAGAATGAACAACATTTGCCTAAGCAGCAATAATTTTAATGTAGAGGGGTCTTTTGTTCTCTCTCTCTCTCTCTCTCTCTCTTTGAGGTAGGAACTGGATTTTCTTAATCTTATAAAGATGTGTTAATATTTGAACGGAAATCAGGCCGAGAACCTAGTATTCGGGACACTGTAGTTTGACTTGGACGTGAGTTAAATCAGATATAACTGTTGACTACGTATGGGACGTCCGTATTGAAACTGTAAGGAATTTTTCGTCATGGTAACCCCAACGGTAGTGAGCCCTCTAATGATGATGCGATTATTAGACTACGAGAGACGTTTCCCTGCCTACTGGAGAAGAGGGTTAAGAATATTTCCCTGTCTGGCTTCATTATCCAAGAATGTAACAAGATACCACCTTTCAGTGCTCATATGTCAGACGCATCCCAGCAGAAATCTGTACGTGTCGCTTTGGTTTCCAGTGATCGATTGTGATTGGACCTTGATAAAAATATTCGGCCTTCGACACAGTTGAAGTAAAGAGAAGAGTCCAATGTATCACACAAGGGAAATTTAGTATTTTTTTTTGAAACCGAAGCTCGTCTAAATAGTATTTAAGAATTTAGTCCGAACCGCAAAGAAAACACCGCACTTCACCGTCACAAATATCAACTGGTTAACGCTGTTTAAGGAAATAATCGCTCGTTTTAGTGAGAATCATACGAAACACACAAATACAAAATGAAGAGTTCTTGATTTTTGAAGCAGGTGGTACATATAGTTACCATTGGGTTTCAAATGGTTGATGTTTGCACAGAGAAAAACAGAATCATTTACGTAAATTACAAACATCGATTTTGGCGCCGTTAACTGTTTGACGAAGTGCAAACAAGACTAGACACATCACAAACAAGCAGATAATGAAGAAGGGAGGGCGTTCATAGTTTTTATCGTGGAAAATCATATGGCAATGTAGACACAAAATTCTGATTGGCACATTAATTGAATTCCATTTCCCAAGTCAATAAATCCGGTATTTGCGGTTATTTGTGATTCATTTAACGATGCTGTCAGTAGCTCAGGCTGCATAGCGTCGAATTGTAGGATGAATAATGAATTGGAAAGGATAAGGAAGGAGGTGATGGTCTCCTAATTTAATATACTGTATCGGCATTTGGTTGGAGGGACCACGGAAAACTACGAGAAACCTTAGTTAGAATAACCGGTCTCCGGATCGAGGTATGAACCCAGGATATCGAGATTGAACCAGAACAATACAAGTCACAGTACGCGAACGATGAAGTGGATTAAATTTGGGTAAAGACAGAGCGAGAACGAAACATGAATTTTTCTAAAAAGGTTTTATCGTGCGTAAGTAAAGAACGGAAAGTTTAAGTTGCAGATGAATACACAAGCGTACTGTTGCAGAAACAGAGGTTGGATGAAAGTATTTATTTGCAGTACTCAAATTAACAAGATTGGAAGAGCATGCTCTTGGAAGTACACAACACGGTTCGAAGGATGTGGTCTTAGAACACTCTTACACGAAGCGATTAACAAATTCAAGGTATTTTTTGTCCAGTGGCATTTTTATCGGTTCCAGTTGTTCCAAAAGTGGGGGCTCAGTATTATTTGGACACTGTGAAATCCCGGGCGGTCCAGTCATATCAGTTCTGAGTAAAACCTGGTTGTTGTAGAGATTGAGACAGAGCGGTGTCCGAAACGTCGTACACCGGATTGATGTATCTGATCTCCCGAGAGGATTTTGCTTTCTCCTTGTTTCGTCGTGAAAACTTAATGTAGCGAAAATTTCTGCTAGTTAGGAAGAGAATTTGTAAAATTTAAATTTTCCTTCAGCCCCATTGATTTAGAGGTTATTACAACGCTTTGAGTGTTCAGTGGTGTATCGTGGTCTTTGCGTTTTAAAACCAGCAGACGGGAATGTTGAAAGTATTTACGTCATTCTTGCTTATAGAGATTAGCTTGAAGCCTTGGAAAGGCGTCGTAAAAAAATCAAACAGACCGACCGCGTACTCTCTGAAAACCTTCGCTTATTGAAACATTCTTGAATGGTGGTTGGGCTTTTCTTACACACACGTGCAAATTGCAATGACCCTTTCTGTCTTCTTGTGAAAAAAGCAAATATTGAAGCTAGGTGGGGTTTCTTCTTCTTATTCTTCTTCAAGTGTTTAATGCAGCTGTTGCCTTAGACAGACCTCCCACTTTGCTTTGCGAGCAAATGAACGCTACAGAGGGAGACGAGAATCCCTGAGGTTGAACTTACTCGTTTGTTAATGGCGGAGTTCAGGAAGGAAGTGGCGTTGTTTCTGTTGAAGAATGGCGCAGATTACATGGGCTTGGGCACGCACCAAAGGATTTTAAGGGCGTACCGTCAACCCCCCCCCCCCCAAAAAAAAAAAAACCATTCCAATGCTTCATTTTAATTTTTAAACCATTTCCGAGTACGTATTTTCAGTCAGCGTAAGTGAGTTCTCATATGAGCCTAGAAGTTTTTGTCGTCGTGTGTCCGTGGTCTTCATGAAGTTTCTCGCCGTCGTAATTTTGATAGGTAGTCGATCAGGTTCGGTTGGATGAGGTCAGTTTTGTTTTGACTGAGGAGATTCTTGGAACTGGAGACTGGCAGAGACGAGTTAAGCGCTCAGCAGGTCCTCTCCGTTAGTTCCTGGTGGCTTTTGTCGCCGGCTGATGCTTTTTGAATACTTTGAGAATGTCTGAGGGGAGATTTTGTAACGAAATCATGAGTACCCCTTTGAAATTTTTTTTTTAAAAAATTCCGCGACCGAATATGGAAAACGTCACTTCTGTGAAAACCACCTTTGAAACGTCATGATGATGGAAGACTGTGCGCTTTTGATGACATTTTCGTAGCAACTATCGAGGGGGATGTTCGAGGTCTGAAGTCGATTATTCTTTATAGCTTGGAATTATGGAACTTGTGCCTTTAGTTTTGAAACGCAGTGTTGTATAAATTCATAACTGTGATATAAGTATAGGGCGTCAAAGTTTTCTTATTTCGGAGTCTTGGTGTCAATTCCCCTGCGTTGTAAGGACCTCGTGTCCTTGTAGTGAGCGAACGGTAGGTCCTGTCGTGTTGTGCATTGCCGCAATCCAAACAGAGGGTTCTAAAATAAGTCAACCCTCAAATGAAGATGGAGCACTTGAGAAAGACAAAATAAATTAAGGATAGAATAAAAGCAAGTGTGGATGCCAGGGCTTAATGAAGATGGAAAATTCTGGGTAAAGGCTTTGTGAAAACAAAGGAAGTTTTAAAGACACGCAGTTCAGCTCAGCTATGGTTTGTAACTGAAATGGTATTCGTGTTAGGTTATCTGATTACCGTTGAACATACATAAGAACGCGTGAGTTGATGGGTAAGTGATAAAAAGACCCAAGTATTTCGGTGCTTAGTTCTGAGTTACGGATTTCAGTCAGTGAAGGTTGTAAAGGAACATAAGATGACTTATACGGAAAGTTTATGAAAATAGCCCTCAGCGTCATGGCTTCTCCTGGTCGTATTATTTATGTAAAAAAAACTATTACTGTCCTGATTTTCAATGTTTTCTTAGGAATAGGTGAAGGTTTTAACACTTATCAATCAGTATCTGTCTGCTTCAGGGGGAGAGCACCAAGTCGCAAGGTCATATGCACCAAAGTGGTTGGACATTACCAGTGATAAGACTGAAATATGTATAATGTTTGAGAAGTAAAATATTTGAATTAATTCTTCGTTTGTATTCAGTGACAAATAATTAGTAGTATTAAAGTAAGGTTTCTCATGATATCAGTCCAGTCCAGCTTTCGACTGTCAGATGTTACGCCGAATGAACGGGTTCATTGGGGGGGGGGCTTTTGTGAACACTGTAATGAATTTACGGGCTTCGTAATAGGAAAGTATTTTGTTGTTATGTTTAAGCCACTGTTGACTTCTCAACGAGGTCCCTGTTTTAGGATGTTGGATGCTTTGCAGAGTTCTAAGTTCCTCGTTCGTCCTGCCTTGGTTTCAGGAACAGTTTCAAGTTCCGATCTCCATTTTGGCATTTTGGTCTCCCCTGACGTATTGCGAATGAAGTTCATGAGGAGTGGTGATGGGGGATGGACTGATGGACTGTGTTTTGCTGGGTGGAGCGTGGTCTCTGTGTATCGCATCTAGAATGAGGTCGCTCTAAGTTGACGACCTTTAATTAAAACCAACTCACGTCCCAAGTTGGTATAAAGAATAATTAAAGCTGGTGGATATATAAAGCCGTACAATTGTATTACCCGGTAAAGCAGGTTTTATATGAACGACGTCGAACAATGAAACTTGATAGTGAGTGGGAAATTGCCTGCTAGATTCGTCTTTACAATTTGCGGCTCGCGAACCTCAAGTGGAGAGACATGGCGCATTTTAAGAGATTGTCACATGATATATGGGTCGTGGCGTGTGCAAAAATTCTTAAATGTGTTTTTTCTTCCTGGGAAATGCATACAAAATTTTACTCGGATGTCGCCACTTTGGGGACATATGGGAGGATAATATTAAAGTGGATCGTTAAGAAATAAGGTGCGAATGGGTGGATGTATGTACGTTGATATGATCCAGCGACGTCATCGTGTTAAGATGTTTCTTCTCAAGAAAGGTTGTACTCTTTTCGGATAATATGGGAGGTATTAGTCTCCCTTTTCAGGATACCACAAAAACGTGGGCCACTGTTCCATACTCCGGGCGGTAGTAAAAATCTCAATACCAGAGTTTGAGACCATTTTGTAATAGGCCACTACAATTTCTCACTCGTACTTTCTTACTCGCTGTACACCGATCTGTCTGTCAGATACTCTTGATGAGGGATGATTGTGTAAGCCCTGAAAATGGAGGCAGTGTGTTTCTCTCAGGCGTTGGTAATTGCATACAGGTCCGTCACAGCCAACCTAACCTAACATCGACGTTCACAGGTAGTCTTTTTACAAACGGGCGATTTCACGGTGCTGAAAACCATCATTTCATAACGGATTTTCAATTTAGTCGCATGCAAGTTTCTTGTGAACCTCATAAAGGAGACCGTTCTTCTTCATGGTGTGTGAACGTACGTATTTAGCCTGTCCTGGACATGACCGCAGTTTTGCGTCTCGTGTAGCCAGCCTTTTCAGGCTCACTGCTCTCTGCAGCTGTTGGTGTTTTTGCCTGATGGATGACCTGGCAATCATCTGCTGTGGTTCAAATTGACAGTAGACTAAAACATTCTCAAATGTTTTTATTTTCCCCTGGAATGAAACGCTGTGTACACTGAAATTACATACAAAAATGCACACTTTAAGCAAAGGCTGAGCAAATATATATTTTAATTTTTGATGTGATGTGTCGTATAAAAATGCAGACTGAATGGGTGTCGGGTTGAAATGTACCAGTCACGTGATACTCTTTTTAACTCCGTCTTTTGTTTGATGTTCATTGTGTAGATAATCGTAAGCCATGCTCCTAAAAGACCAGATACTTTTTCCTCTCCCCTTGCATTTGCAGTTTGACCTTCTCCAAGGTGATAGATATTTAAAGAAAATTTCAAAGTGTATGTCTTATCTTCCACCATTATGTTCATGGTCAGTTAACTTTAGCATGAATGAAGTTAATTTACATGACTTTTGTAAGGTCGGAAGATCTTGAAGTTTAAGTGTAATGTCATACCGAGTTCTTGGTGATGTAACTTCAGTTCATTGCATTGTTGTCACGTTGAAATTTTCATATCTCGAGGAACAAAAGTTTCCCTTATAAGTGAGACTAGTATAAGCCAATCATATATCGTGTATTTGTATGCTGTGAATAAATACAGAAATAATTGTCGACATTTTTTGAGGTATGTTTTGTGGCGTTCGCGTGGATTGACAGAAGTAAACGTTAGAATTGTCCAGTCGTGAGAACTATCTATTACCATGACCGAGATTCAAACCGGGGACTTCCCGAATACATGTGAGGTGCTTGGAGACTCGTATCCTGTAGCAGCTTGTGTATCTGAGTCTAGTAGCCTGGTCACGAACTCACGACTCTCGGAAAACTACACGTTACATTGTCAGGAGCATGACATGAGAGTTACCTGCTGGTCTGGGTTCGTTCTGTGAACACTAATGTCCTCCTAGTCTGTTCCGCCATGAACGTGTTTCATGGTCGTGGACCGCACCACGTGATGGATGTGCCAAAACCCAGTCAGTTAGAAGTTCACAGACAAACGAACCTTATCGATTTATCGTTTCAGTGTAAATGACAATGGCTGCTTTGTGTTAATAACTCCTCAGCCAGACAAGGCCTCGTAGCGAACACATTACTTTTACTTTGCAGCTCGAAAGGCATAAATAGCTCTTTAGAGCCCCGTGGTAACAGTATATACCACCTGTTTTAACATTCAGTAACTACCATTTAGTTCAGAACCTTTTGTCGTCTGCTGTCTAAAAAAAAAGGTAAAGATTGAAATACACAAAAGTATAATTTTGCCTGTAGTTTTGTATGGGTGTGAAACTTGATCTCTGATACTGGGGGGTGTTTGAGAACAGGGTGGTGAGGAGAATATTTGGACCACAGAGGGATTAAATACTCGGATGCTGGAGAAAGTTGCATAATGAGGGGCTTCGTAAGATATACTCCTCGCCAAATATAATTAGTCTGATCAAGTCAAGGATGAGATGGGCAGGGAATGTAGCCCGCATGGGGTACAAAAGAGATGCATACAGTATTCTGATAGGCAAACCAGACGTAGAGATGAAGATCTGATTGAGGTAGGAGGATAATATTAAAATGGATCTTAGAGAAGTAGGGTGGGGTGGTATAGACTGGATTATTCTGGCTCAGGACATGGACCAGTGGCGGATTCTTGTGGACACGGTAATCAACCTTCGAGGTTCTATAAAATAAAAACACCATGAATATCAGTAACGAGATAATTTTAATCTTTGCCTAAATAAACGTTGATTTTCATATCTTTATCGGTCGAAATCAGTTTATGACGCCTGCCATTTCAGTGGATTGAACCAACGTTTAGGCCAGTGCTCCTCAGACTCGTTTTATAGCGTTAAGATCTCAATTCTTACGTGTTGCAGACATAGCGGAATTTAAAGACTGCGTTAATGTTGAGATGTTAATTAGTGAGAACGATTTGTTCAAGTGTCTGACCATAATGTCCTACATTCGAGTTGTATCCGGTGCATTCTGCAGGCAATGAATTTCGGGGGCTTACCTATAAGCTCATTTTTCCGTCAAGGCATATCTGAACATAATCTTAACTTCACGTAAACATCGCTTGTTATACAAAGCGTACATGATGTTAAATGATGGCCGCATTCATTATAAAGTGTCGGAATCTCCTCTGTTGCTGTGGCGGGGTTCGGCGCAAAATTGGAATAAAGATCAGAGTACACATACAGGTGGTCACTCCCGGATTTATGCGAAAGTTCCCAAGAAAATTCGTAGAGGGCACAAATCTAAAAAAAAAATCTTATTCTCCCCTCGCATTCTTCCTTAGTCACACACACAAAAAAACTATGTCCCATTCCCCCCCCCCCCCCCCCCCCCCCCCGCCTCATTCCATCGGCCAGCAAGCAATTTGCATTAAAGCTCTCGCTGTTAACTGGAATCAGTCTAAATTAATTGAGCGCTTTAAAGTGAAATAGAATTTTTCGAGCACGAATTTAACGACGAATACTTGCACTTTCGAACTGGGGACAGTATTATTATTTTTTTTTGTAGTGTTCTGTGTGACGACAGGTCCATATGAACAGGATCCTTCCATCCTTTTCTCGGACTGGGACCTGTTCATATACGTTCTTGGCAGAGATGATCAGAAGTGGTTTGCCATTGCCTTCTTCTGTGTGTGAGTGGAGTAATTGTTGGGATGCCACGGAGAAACCGGGGAAGCCCCCGGAGGAAAACTCCGTGTTGCCTAGACCACGGCCTTGCCCAACACAAATTATAAATTTGAGCACCACCGGGAATTGAACCCGGGACCCCAGGCTTACAAGGCTAGTGTTGTGACCGCTAGACCACCGTGGCTTTAAATACATGTATAAGTCGCTTAATAAGACCGCACGGTGTCAGCAACCCAGAAGATCACGCTCGATACTATGGATTTATAAAGTATTTTTTTATGAAACTACGTACGTATGTTCTAAATCTGTGCCTACGTATTTTTTTTTTTTTGCTGGTGTTAATTTCAGCAGAAATATGATAAAGAGATATGAACATTGCATGTCATTGTATTGTTGTGATGATGTCGGTCAGATATAGATTAATATGTGATTTACTGTATTGAGTAATGTCTTGTAAGTTGAAGCTTGTTATAAATTTTAAATGGTGCGCCTGGAAGGGACTCGGGAGTGTACATATGTTCTGAATCGAACACAAAGACATTCAGATATGCATCTCCTGCCACATTCGATCTTAGATCGTTCACCTCTGTTTGTGAGCCCACAGAACACGTGTTGTGGGGATCAATATCTGATTTGTTCTGCATATGCGATTTACCTGTGCAGCGCTGTCCAAAGTGTCTCGGTGGCAACGGACTGATGTAATCGCGCATTCTAGTGTGAACATCGCAGTGGTATTTCTAACACTTTAGGGTCACCAATTACATGTCTGGAATCAGTATATTGTGGCGGTGTTGAAACAGAATTTAGCCGTGTTCTCATTCCGTTCTAAGTAACATTTTTGTGACAAGTGCTGCATATTTGCTGTGTTTTGTGTATGTAATTTAACAACGTTGTTAATAGCTCGGATTAAAGATCGTCGATGGATAGGGAGATCGATGAATAATGAATTGGAAAGGATATGGAATGAAGCGTCTGTGGTCTAATCCAAGGTAAAAGTAAAGTTTGTCCCACTATACGCCATGTAGGCGTTTGGGGTGAGTGGAGGTATAGCTCCTCTCTTCCTTGACCTCGGCACTAGATGGGGGTGAGTGGTCAGCATCACGCCCCGGCCGGCTTTACCCCCGGGAAAGGACCCCGGTACCCATTGTAGAGGAGGCTGGGTGGGCCCCAGAGCCGGTCTGGACGCAGAGGCTAGAGGAAAAATCCTCTGCCACCGTCGGGGATCGAACCCCGGCCGTCCAGCCCTTAGCTGGTCACTATACTGACTGAGCTATCCCGGCTCATCGGTCTAATCCAAGGTACAAACCCAGAATTTTCCTGGAGGGTCTGAGGAAAAACCTGCAGTCGGTGTTGTCTGTCTCCGGGGCAAGATGTGGCCATAGGAGGTACTTTTTTGATGCAATAAGCAAAACTGGTTACATTTCTTTGAATGGAGCCGAAACAGTTTCGAAAACATATTAAATTGTAGACCAGGAGGAAGAAGACATGTTGGTAGACCAAGACTGAGATGGAGCTGATGTTCGAAACGGTTTTATGAACCTAATCGACGCACTTACACGATGATAACATTTTGATGTGGATATTAAAAAATAGAAAAGTTAGTTTTGTCATTGGACATATTGTCAACAAGTTATTTTGATATGAAGTTTGCACGGTGCGTGCTTAAAAATACCGCGATTCGAGGTAAAATTTACTAACAACTTACGTCTGGAAACTGCTGAATTTTCAGTGGACGCGTCAGAGGAAAACTGAAACAGTTTGTTTTAATCCTTTGTATCTTGTTTGTCCGGAACGTGTTCTTCGGCTGTAGTAGGCCGCGTCTAGCCCCAGGCGCCCTATTTGGGTGTCATTAGAGGGCAGTTGTCGCCCGGGTCACTGTATTCTAAACACGTATATTTTGGAATTTCAAATATCCTCTACAGTGCATTACCATATTCACATTTTCTCATCACAAGTGAATGGGAAGTGGTTATGCAACCCTTATTACTGCATCATAGGCCTATCTTAGGGATTGACTTCGTGGCATTTTCTAAATCAATACAATCACGGCTCAGCTGTTATGCTTTTTAGTACTTACATTAACGTACCTTCCTTCTCCAGTAAATTAAAGAGAGCTGTTACTTTTAATGCTGTCTGAGACATTTGGGACGTGACCTTAGGTGGGATTGGGGGGGGGGGGTGACAGATCTCTGCTCTGAATATGGACCCTTCCATCATAGCATGTTTAATTCGCACGCTACACTGTCTCCGATATTTCAAATTGCCCTCAAAACCACGTGATTGCACCAAACTAAGTCTACATTTTGTTACAAGGATTAATGGCCCCGGTGATTTCTACCCCACAGGCCTCGGCATTTTGAATAGAACTAGTTTCATGAATGGGGGGGGGGAGGGGGAGGGGGGTCTTTTGTCGGCATCAATTGAAGGCAATCTCCGCTCATGTGAAGTCTGACTAATGGGTGGTTCATCCCTTTGTGCCACACGTTTTGTTATTGACAAGTCCGGTTTCTGTGTGATCACGTGCCACTTCCTTGTCATTGCATTCTTTTTTACCCATCGTTTCAGTAAGTGTACTGTTTATAAGTTCCTTCTTCGTGAAGATGGCCGCGTTTACAAGCGATGCTGCCTCCATCTTCAGGGCGATAATGAGGCTTCAACCCACAAGACAGCCATCTTCATGCTCGCCGCCATGAAAACCTTAGTTTATTCTTTATTTGTTATGAACTTAATTATAACTGATAAGGAATCCTCCCACCCCCCTCCCACCCCCCTCCTTCTATACAGCGATTGATTAAGACGTACAGAGATGCAGCATCCCATATACATGAACGTCTTGACTGGGTGGTTGCTATTACTGGTACATATTCAGGAAATCCAGGCACCGGTTATAATGACTGAGGTTTTTTTTAGTGATTTTACTCAGTCACTGTAGTCAAACGCCAGAAAAGTACTTTAAATGTTTTTCTGTGAGCGCTTCCGTATATATCACTTCTAATTAATTGTTCATAGACTGTCTCTCCTTTTACGCTACATAATGTGAGCTGTTTACTGTGTCGTAAATAAACCATAAATAAACTATAATCTTGTTCTGGGTTTTAATGCCGTGTATACTCGTCGGCAGATGCTGTTATATCAGGTGACATTATCTCCATATTCATTGTAGATGTGGCGATGCTGGTTTATAAATCCCTCTGCTTCCAAGGAAAGAATGTGTCTCAAATGGATAGTTCGTCATTTTACTTTTAAACTTTTGGTTCTCTCTTATACCAAACTGTGAAATTCAGCATTTGTTATATCTTTTCCTGAGATTGGTTTTGGTCGTGCTCCAGACGGCTGGACAGATGGACTCCGTTCGGACGGAGCATAAATAATAGCTCTTGCGGTAATAACAATACAATTTCGTGTTCACAGCAATCTCTGGACGGATCTCTTCAAACTTATATCCGTGTTATCGTCGCTGAACGCTGAATCACTGCACAAAAGTTTGTTCCGCAATCCAGTCCCATGCTTTGTGAGCATCTGTAATCGGAATTTCTTGTTATATTTTATATAAAATATAATTATCTCTCCCCCTCATACTTTTCTACCACTTAATAGTTTACACGTGTACACTAAAAGTACGTAGACCATAAGAAATACGATACGACTTCGTTGGTTAATTGGGTTGGAAGTAATTAACGAAACACTGAGAATTATTTTTCATCTCAGCTGCTCATTATGTTACGTGCGTTTTATTTGATAAGTTGAATAGATAGGACTGGGTAATTTATCATCAAGGCTTCGTACTTGCATAACCTTGGCGATATAAATGTTCACGAATAGGGTTTCTAAAACATAAATAAGATACGGAAGCTGGAAATTCTTTTATCTTGTCCGTGATCTTTCTGTAGAATATATAGGATAATCAGTATGTATTTGAAGTCTCAAGTGAGATAAATAATATTTTTAAAAAATAATCCGTACCGCAAAGAAAACACGACACTTCACCATTACAGCGATCAGTTGGTTAATGGTCCTTAAGGAAATAACTCCTTTTTACGGTGAGCATAATACGAAATCCATAAATACAAAAGAGTTGTTGTTTGTTAAAACACGTGATACGTATAATTATCATCGTTATTTACAGAGCTAAGTGAATAATCGATGTTTGTACTGAGAATAATAACAAACTGATAAATAAGCTCTGTGGGCAGAATTCAGAGTTAGTGAATATAAATTCATAGGCTAAACTATCAGTGTGTGGCTACGTGCTATGGATTCCGGCTAATCCCAGTTGCAGCTTCTTCGATATTTATGTGGATTTTGGTTTTCATGATGACTCATATTTGGTCGTGTTTGACGAAACTGTCTGAGAATCCAACGCCATAAAGCAACTCAGATTTTTTTTTAGCGATGATTGAGATTTCATGACATTTGTTCACGATGAATTGAGGGGGGGCGGGGGGGAGTTGTCGTGGTATGTTTCGAGTTACTGTCTCGGCATTAGTGTGGAGTGACTGAAAGAAAGAGAAGTTCAGAAGAGCCGGTTCATTGGCCTGGATTTGAACCTGTATCTCCAAATAAAAGTCGGACGATTTACTGTTGAAAACGTAAAGTCATGGTTCGAGTAATATATCATGTTTCAAAAGCAGGAAACGAACCATCTATTTGATTTTTTCGATCAGGAGGTCTTCAGGAAAGAAGGCACGCTCTGCCCGGTACTACCGTCCATAATAACATTTCTCCGTTGTACTCACAGTATGAACAGCGCGTAATAATGGAGCGAACACTGCCGCGCGGAATGTTATTTGATCTGCTAATACCTCGTTTGCCGCCCCCGTTGCATAAATCAAGTCGTAATTAGCATAGCCAAAATAACTACTATGCTGTGCTGTGCAGATGCCAAGTAAACTGATAAGTACAGGAGTAACGTTGTAATGCTTCACAATCCAAAATTTCGCTTGGGCGTACTCTAAGTACACTTCACCATTTGTAAATAGCTTTAACATACAGTAAATTACCTACGTGATTTATCTGACTCGAAATAGGGGTCACGGGCTTGTCATTCTGAACACGAGGACACTTTTGCTTTCATAAAAGGAGATTAATTTCTTTGAAAAACTGAGCGACTATTATCTTTTGAAGAAGGATTCTTCTTCTCCATGGATTGAAGATCGTTCTATTATCCATTTCGGCCGATTGTTTTCGGTTTTGAAGATAAATTATGGCACATATGTTTGAATATTTGTTACGAGATACATTATAACAATCATAATCAGTATTTTACGTAGAATATTGCATGTCATATGTGAGTCGCACAGATTGGGTGATTAGTCACCGAGCCTGGACAAGCTCTGGGGGACAGCGCCCTATCTGATGGCTTCAATTTGCTATTTCATTGAGGATAATGCAGCCGGAGCTCTTCGGCTTAAAATTTGTTATCGCTTATGCCTTAACGACCTGAACTTTCGTACGTAGACGATATTTAGATGTCATTTGATCGCAGGTTTCAAATTTATCTTCGTCAGCATTTGGAAGGTTACTGTTGACATTAATATTGGCAGACGAGATGTTTGGGTTATTTATACAACTAAGTAACAGTGGTTGAGTTTCACAACTGAATTGTCTGTCACGAACATTTGGTCCTCATGACACATCTGAGCAATTTATAGCTCTGAAGTACATGTTGTGTGTCTCGTGTCCTGGAAATGTTAAGTGTTCAGTGTTGGAAATCCATACGTACAACATAAATGTGATCATCAAATTGTGTGGAGCAGAGTATTGAGAAACTGATAGTAGCTCAGATGAACAATACGTTTCACGCCTTTTGTGGAACTCGGAATGTTCATTACCGTGTTCACAAAAGACCGCTATAGATCCCTGTCCTCAGCCAGATGTAACCATTTTAATATTATCCTTCTATCTACGCCGAGGTCTTACCAGTGGTGGCTTCCCTTCTGACTTGCCAACCAGCCCTGAAATTGGAGACATCGATATAAAATACGTTGTCTGTGATTTTCCTCACCAAACTGATGCATTTACTTTAGTGCAGTTCAATAATTATCAAATACTGAGATCATCGAAGTTTGAGATTCTTGAGGCGATAAAGATTTTGGTGTTGGCCTTCGGAATTCTGACGTGTTGTCTTGTAGACAGATACCTCCATCATCAGGGCGACGACTGTCAATGTTGTGTTTATTTATTTGTTAGTTTGTATGTTTGTGTGTTGGGCAAGGTCGTGGTCTAGGCAACACGGAGTTTTCCTCCGTGGCATCCCAACAATTACTCCATTCACACACAGAAGAAGGCAATGGCAAACCACTTCTGGATCATCTGCCAAGAACGTATATGAACAGGTCCCAGTCCGAGAGAAGGATGGAAGGATCCTGTTCATATGGACCTGTCGTCAGACAGAACACTAAATAAATAAATGATGGCCACGGTGGTCTAGCGGTCAGAACGCTGGCGTTGTAATCCAGGGGTCTCGGGTTCGATTCCCGGCGGTGCCCGAATTTATAACTTGTGTTGGGCAAGGCCGTGGTCTAGGCAACACGGAGTTTTCCTCCGTGGCATCCCAACAATTACTCCATTCACACACAGAAGAAGGCAATGGCAAACCACTTCTGGATCATCTGCCAAGAACGTATATGAACAGGTCCCAGTCCGAGAAAAGGATGGAAGGATCCTGTTCATATGGACCTGTCGTCAGACAGAACACTAAATAAAAAAAAATGTTTCGTCAGTTGCATTTATTTTGGGCAAGGTGTGATCTGAGACTGGAGCCGTTATCCTGTAGACTTCTAAGTTAAATATTATATCATCGTTGTGTAAGCTTTATGCTGACGTCAGAGCTGATGTTTGACCCCAGTTAAGGAACACTTGTTAGCTACACGAAGGTTCACTGGTTTGTAACCCCTTGTACAGTGTTTGATCAGCTTCAATCCTAGGCCATTGTCGTTAATAATATGGGAGCTACGAAGGTGGGAAGTCAGCAGAGCACACAAGAGGAGTCACATCTGGTGTTCAGCTTGAAATAACGACGCACTGTAACTTCATCGTTGCATAAAATCCGACGATGAGGCTACCACCACTGGACAATAGAGCTTTTGATGTTAGTATTCTGGGTTGTAACGCCATGTGGACTTGTCGATAGATACTGGAATTACCGAGGAACATTCTGCCTACATCTTCAGAGCTTCAGGTGTGTGTTCATTTATTTGTTGAATTACTTGGTTGGAAAACGAGGATATTTTTCGTCCGGAAATTACTGCGCATGCGTGGGATTCAAACTCGCTTCTGGTATGGACGTGGAGACAGAAGTTAAAGTTTGTTTTTGTGTGAATACTTAGGTCAGTGGAATGTGAGTCCACGAAACTTTATGGATGCGGTCGACATTGCGAGTCACCCCTTGTGGAAACTGTCAGCACACTAACTACGCATGCACCAGAACGGAATTAAGCTGGCGCGAACAATAGCAGGTGCTTCTGACGTCATACTTGTTTGTCATCCTGTCACAACGTTCAACAGTACCTTACGGCTGATGGCAGGCTTGTTGCCTACGCTTCGGGGGCTCTTACTGCCTCTGTTGTCATGGCGAAATAAGGTCATCCCTGATGCCAAAGGCAGTATGTTCCTCAGCGGTATCTAGTCGGAGTTTCATCGTCGTGATGTGGGGTAAGGATTAGAGCAAAATACAACTCTTATGTTGATTTTATTCATCGCTGTGTGACCAGTCTTTTTTTTTGACGTAAATACGTCTATAAGGAAGGGTCATTCGGAAAAAAAGTGTAACGAAAAAGTGTAACAAGTGTACCTACGAAACGTCATCTGTTTACTCGGAATTGTTGTTACCTAGGAAACGTTACATTACATTACATTCATCTACCACAGACCCATCTTAAGCGTAACTAATTCAAGTTAAATAAGCAAAGTCTTAATCAAACTTATCCCAAATGTAAAGCATGTATAAAGGAAATATTTAGAATAAAGCCAATATATAAAATTCCTTTCCGTATAGACGTATTTACGTCAAATTCTCAAATTTTCCTTTCGTTTTGAATATTATGGCACGAGTAACATCCTAAGAGCTGACGATGGTAGTGTACGTTAAGGGACGGTGTCTTTTATGGCATTTATGTTCTGTTGAGCAATTAACAGTGGCGTAGGTCGTAGGTGCTGAAATGTTTGGCTTGTAGAATGTTTGTGTGACTGGTCAAATTTGCCAGCATTCTTTGCCTCCAGTGCGTTATCATCCCTTAATGCTATTATACCGCCACGGTGATCTAGCGGTTAGAACGCTGGGCTTGTAATCCTGGGGTCTCGGGTTCGATTCCCGGCGGTGCCCGAATTTATAGCTTGTGTTGGGCAAGGCCGTTGTCTAGGCAACACGGAGTTTTCCTCCGTGGCATCCCAACAATTACTCCATTAACACACAGAAGAAGGCAATGGCAAACCACTTCTGGATCATCTGCCAAGAACGTATATGAACAGGTCCCAGTCCGAGAAAAGGATGGAAGGATCCTGTTCATATGGACCTGTCGTCAGACAGAACATTAAATAAATAAATAAATAATGCTATTATACTGTAAATAATTTCTGAAAACAGTACATACTAATCATGAATACTGTGGCATTGAGGTATCACTTGTTTCGTATTGTACCTCAAAATAAGTTTTTTTTGTATCAGGGAAAAGAAAGCTTTTTCAATTTTTGTTATGAGCCGGTAGATGACACGTAATTATGTTTTGATGAAGCTGTGGACTCGGTAATTGGTATAAAGTGCATCCACCGTGCATTTTCACTTCCTCGTGCCGTGGATTAATACCAAAACTCAGTCCGTTTACCCCATCCAGCGAGTATCGTGTGAGTGCACTGTGAAATGAAAGGGCTCTTATGTCTGCTGACAGCACTTAAAATATCCGCTTATAATGAGAATTGTAGCACTTAATTACATCGGGATATTAATTGCCGTTGTAATCAGACCGTCGGTTTATTACGTCCAGTCAAGATGGCTCCCTCGCCTTGTGATTGCGACTGTACTTCACAGCACTTACCAGAACTCGTTGAAGTTGCAGCCAATGCCAGGAGAATTTTATCTTAAACAGCATTAGCCAATTGAACTTTGTCATGGTATGGGTTGGGTTTACTTTGCGGTAGGGACTGAGTTTTTAAACGATACGTAGACGAACAACTGAGTTGTGACCAAGTTCCTCTGTCATGGCGGAATCTTCGTTCGTGTCCCGTATCCCTTCAAGTTGTTTAACTGAGAATTCCTTTGAATGGAGCAGGTGATGTTTCCTAATGCATCTCTCAGCTGCATCGTCATCATCTGATGGCCTAGAGCGTCTTTAGAGAACGGGAAGTTTGACCTTGACAGCGACGTCATACTAGTTTCACGCTCGTGACTACACCAACTGCTTTTTTCGAAGAATATTGGAAGGTTAACCAGTTCTTCTGCTGAACAAGCAAGATTCAAAATTGGGTTTCGGAAGTGACCGAATTGATCTCTTTAAAATATAAGTTGATTAGTTCGTTGGTTGGTGTTCGTCAGTTTGTAAATTATATTAGTGGTTTAATATCGTCAAATGAAGTGACGTGATATCTGTCGATGACGGATTGGTAGGATAGCGGTCCGTTGACCGGACTCGAACACAGTGTCTGTTACACAGGAAGAAGGTCTACGCCACGATTCCAGATGCTTTTGTGGTGAGAGGTGGTCGAACTGCAGGGCCCCTACTCACATCACATGGGGGCTACGTCATAGGCCGCCGTTGTTAAAAATTGTTTTACTGTCTCCTTCCTGAAGTGTTTTACTGTAGATTAAAGTCGCGGTTAACCTAAGTGTAATGAACACATGCAGAATTGTTCTCGTGTTTTCCTCTACACCATTTCTGAAGATTGTACCACCAAGACAATTCTTCTTGAAATGAAATTGTTAGTTTCGTCGTGATGTTCGCACTGACTCGGTAGTAAAGATTTTTTGAGACACTGTGCCCTTAAACCACAAGAGTCGGTTCAAGGACTCGTTCATCCTGTGGTGTTGTGAGTTACCGCATCTGGCAGCTAAAGAGGCTGGGAAACGAAGATATACTTCATTTCAAGCACCATAATTGATAATCGGCCTTCAAAGGAGGAGCGTTTGCTCTGTCCTTTGCAGAAGGTTTCAGTTATGTAATCGCACATGCTAATCTACACACACTGGCCGTATTAATTACCATTTATAACCCATTAACATTGATGAATTATCAACTCTGGTTGCGTGATAGTTTTTAAAGCCTCATCCACACTTGTAACAGAACTTCGTAACGGCGTCGCGTAACTGCAGGGCGTCGGTATGGACGCTCTGATGTTCGCGTCGAGGTTACAGGGGTCCCGTCCACATCGACGCATTGAATGATTTGTGAATTGGAAGTATCGGCCCGTAGATCGGCTGTCATGGCAGGTGCTTCGTGCTTTTTTATCATTCCCTCCCGGCAAATTCGGTGGTATTTCCGTAAAATCAGTCACGACCACTTCCTTTCCAATTCATGCTTTATAAACCGAGCTACGGACAGCTTCGTTAAACGGACTATAAATAAGAAGGCATCGGTTCGAAATGCTGCAGAATTGAGACAATTCTGTTGTCTCGTTAGTTTTAACGTGCGAAATCGCGCGGGGCACTGGGTAATAACTGTAATAAGTTTATTCCGGTTAATTATGTTTTTCTTTTGTTTGTGTGTTGCAGGTAAGTGGCGTACGTAACAATTGGGAACGAAAAGTGTAGGCCTGTTCAAGAGGTTGCTGTTTGCCAGGTAACAATTTGTTTTTAAGGTCTTATAACAATTATTTATTTTAATCCGTCTGATCACAATATTTAAAATTTCTTATAATTAAGATAATAAAATATCATCCATGTTCCATGTCGATTGATCGATTTACATTTCGGAACATTTACACAACATGTTTCGGTTTTTATAAAACCATCATCAGGTGTAAAATATATCTAAGAACTTAAAACTCAATTATGATTTCTGTAGTTTTTTGGTGATGTTTCATTACGTTTGTTTTTCCATTTTTGGGCGAAGGTGTTGTTTTTCTTAAATGTTATTAGATGTAAATATCGGCCTGTAAGTAAATGATTGAAAGAAACACTAAAGAATTTGAAAGAATTTATAAAAGAATTTAGAGAATAAAATGCAAAATATATAAATTATAGTTAGAAAGTATCAATAAAATAGAAATAAAAATAAAACATACCAAAGATGTAGGAGTGAGTGTCCCGATATGTCCAGAAGTATAGTGTCTTCGAATAGGTGTGGGTCAATACTGACTGTCTTGTAAAAGTGTACATAACTTGCCTCAGTCAGTTTTGGGACTAGACTGTGGGCTGGATGGGCCGGGGGTTCGATTCCCGGCAGGACACGATTTTTTACTTTCGTCACAACGTCCAAGCTTTTGTAAGTTCAGTCGTGGTTTGAGTATTGCTTTAAGAAGCCATTATGGCTTTAGTGACATTTCCTGGAAATTCAGAAATCTGATTTTCAATAAAAGTTTGTTACTTTAAAGAGGACGTACAATTTACAGTGGATTTCAAATGCGCTGTTGTAGAACACACTGATACATTCTCTGTCCCCGATCACACTTGGAAGTCTCCTTACAACTCAGAACTTAGTTCATTTACGTGTCACAAGCGTTCACAACTCCGTTATTGCTTTTATGTTCTTGGCAGTGTGGACTAATGCTGGCTAATGCCACATATCACACATCAGGGACACGCGTTTAAGTGGTTTCTTTACTTACTGGGAATTTTTTTAAGTATTTAAATAAATTGTCTGTAAGCTTTTAGAAAGTTTTAGCGAAAGAACCGATGTCCGGGAGACCTCGACACTTAAAGTGAGTCCTTCTGGGTCGTAGCGCCGTGTGGTCTGGTAGAAATTTATCGACGTCTGAGACGTCCTTGCTGCCTTCATCATCAGGATGGTGAGTGACAGCAGGGACATCTGAGTTTTTGAACTCGAGATGTAGTACTTGTTGCCAAATAGAAGTTTTGTGGAGATTTGTAAACAAAGGAGATCCAAGGTTCCCACGGTGGTGAAGAGTCGATGTTGATCTTCTGGGTTGCAACTCCGTGTGGACGCTTATATAGAGGAAAGCGTTTCCTACATGTTCAAGGTTGAAATGTAGACGGCGTTCCTACCCAGAAGATAAACAACAAAATAAACCGGAATTTAGTGTCGAATGTCTTCAAACAAACATTTTGATCCTGAATACAGAAAGGTTGTTCAGTGTCCATAATAAACCACACATGTACAGAATTGGGGGGGAAAAAAAGTCCTGTAACAAATTAAATATCCCATTACGCGGCAAAAAGTTGTCAGTGGAACCACGGTTCCGGAGAATTTGACGTAAATACGTCTATACGGAAAGGAAGTTTATATATTGGCTTTATTCTAAATATTTCCTTTATACATGCTTTACAATTGAGTAAAGTTTGATTAAGACTTTGCTTATTTAACTTGAATTAGTTACGCTTAAGATGGGTCTGTGGTAGATGAACGTAATGTAATGTAATGTAATGTTTTATAGGTAACAACAATGCCGAGTAAATAGATGTTCCTTAAGTAACCATTATTGTCAATTTGTTGATAAACAGATGACGTTTCCTAGGTAACCAGGTTACACTTTTTCGTTTCCCTTTTTCGTAACACTTTTTTTGCCGAATGACCCTTCCTCATAGACGTATTTACGTCAAAATGTGTGACTTAGTTTATTAGAGATATAGACACATACACCTCTTTTAAATGTGCAGCTAATGACACAAATAAAATTTGTGTTTGTTTACCGTTAATCTGTTATTCGATGTTTATTTTGTTCATGGACTTTTGGCCAGTCCTGTACATCCACAACATTAAACTATTCAAAGCTTGTTTTTGAAAATGATGTCGGCAGCTCAGATGGTATGTTGATTTAACACCGATCAACGAAGGATTTCTACACGTTTTATGACTGGCGTAGTTCTTGCACTAAGGAGCATCTCGTATCTTGTCCGTCATTGGCTATATATTCCTGTTACATATTCGTGGGCACAAGAAGACGGGAAATGTGAGGTTGCTGGATTTTAAATAAGTAATTCGTCTTTCTTTCTTGTGTTTGTCAGATACTGGGTTGGATGGCAGCTACTTGCGAGTTTGAATTGCAGATTTTCTTGTTTATTTAAGCTTCAAAGACAGCTTGAAGGGAGATGAGAAAGAAACAGGAAAGAATAATGTGGTGGTTTCAATGGCTGTCACTGCTCTAAGACAGTTTCATTGCACAAAATGTTCAATAAACCAAGCTTTTGCTCCAAGTTTATGCGCGTGGAATAATCCATCTCTTGCGTGCCAGAAAATGGAACACGGACGTTATATTTAATATCGTCCACATTACCGGAAACTTTTCAAATGACGTCACTCAGGGTAGAAAGAATATACGTGTTCTAACGAGTAAGTTTTGAGAAATCGCGTTTAACATTTTAATGGTTTTTTAAAAACCTGTTTTTAAATATCGTCAGTGCCATTATTTTTATTACATTATAAAAACATGTTTAATGTTAACATTTAATTTTTTTTATCCTGTACGCCTCACTCGGTACGTTGCCCCCGGATATGTGGGCTTTTCCGACTTATGTTGTCACAGCATTGACGCAAACGACCCGAGCGCATCCACTCAAATTTGTTATCGTTTATACCACCTGTTTGTAGCCTGTTCATGATTTTAAATAATGTAAAAATGGGTGATATTTCAGGTCCTCACGGCAGTGAGTATGAAGATAAGTCTTCTGAGAAATTGCTTCGTGTAGCCTAAATTTTTACGCGATTACACGGCTCGTCCCAGGAGATAGTTGTCTAAATGTAAAATGTTTAGTACATTCTTTTATTATGCCTGTATGAATTATGCTTCCATGATATGACATTTTCTACTTAGAAATTCACAAACGTTTGATAGGGACGATGGTTGGAACCGTTAATACTTTTGACGTAAATACGTCTATAAGGAAGGGTCATTCGGCAAAAAAGTGTACCTAGGGAACGTCGTGTTTACTCGGAATTGTTGTTACCTAGGAAACGTTACATTACGTTCATCTACCACAGACCCATCTTAAGCGTAACTAATTCAAGTTAAATAAGCAAAGTCTTGAAGATTTCCGTCTTCTGGGTTGTTGCGCTCTGTAGTCTGGTCGATGTTAACCAACGTTTCAGAGGTCATACTGCCTCCATCATCAGGGCGGAAATCTTCATACTCACCGCTGTGAGAACCTCAAGTCTTACAAAGCAAAGTCTTAATGAAACTTATCTCAATTGTAAAGCATGTATAAAGGAAATATTTAGAATAAAGCCAATATATAAACTTCCTTTCCATAAAGACGTATTTACGTCAAATTCTCCGGAACCATGGTTCCACTATCACTTTTTATCCTTTCAAAGATTGAAACTTCGTTTTATTCTTTTAGAGAATAGCGTACAGTAAGGGTTACTTTTTTATTTGTAGTGTTCTGTCTGACGACAGGTCCATATGAACAGGATCCTTCCATCCTTTTCTCGGACTGGGACCTGTTCATATACGTTCTTGGCAGATGATCCAGAAGTGGTTTGCCATTGCCTTCTTCTGTGTGTGAATGGAGTAATTGTTGGGATGCCACGGAGAAACCGGGGAAGCCCCCGGAGGAAAACTCCGTGATGCCTAGACCACGGCCTTGCCCAACACAAGTTATAATTTGAGCACCACCGGGAAAAAGTGTTTTGAGCAGTTCCACAGTTTGTACCTTATACTGTTGGCGACTGTAATCTTGTGACTTGCGGGGTGAGGAAGTGGGGTGAAGGAGGAAAGGTAGCGTCTGCTATGCAGTAGCCCTTAACGCTTTGGACTTCCTGCATTCCTTGCAAGTGTCAAATTACAGTCGCGAACAGTACTTCATCGAGAAATGACGTATTTTTATGGGACGCTTTGGGGATACGTAGTTAGGTGAAGATATTAAACGTAATCATAGAGGAATCGATTGTGAATTTTATTCAACTGGCTTCCAATGGCGAGAGCTCGTAGTCTGAATTGTATAATGGAACAATTTTAACCTCACATTCTGGAGATAATTCCGGTCGGTAGATGTCAGTTCCGCCAGCCTCTAGTCTTAAAAAAAGGAGAATTGACAGTAGGTAGAACAGATAGAAGATGGAAGCGAAAGGATCAGAAATGCATTGACAGAAAGTCAGGCGCAGGGAGGAGAGTGGGTAGAGAAGAAACGTTGTTGTGTTCATGTTCTTTGTTTCCAACCGCTTCTCATTTCAAGTGCCTTGGTATGTAAATTTAGTTTTAAGAATGGCGGCTGGAGGTCTCTCAAGACAATGTATGAGGTCAACAATCACTTACAGCAGTTGGGCTTTAGTGAGACCCTATCCCCCCCCCCGCGCAGAACAAAAACCATTCTCCTCTAACCTGCGCCGTGCCACATATAGCTCCAGTGTGCGTGCGTGCGTGCGTGCGTGTCTCGTTTGTCTTGGTTCAAGACGTTTCACTTCTGTGTTGTTAAGTGACGCTGATGAACACTTATATTTTTACTTGGTATTTTATATATATTATTTAAATCTTTTTTATATCTTAATTGCGTCATGTTTGTGTTTTATTGATACAATATTTTATTTTCCGTCTATACACAAACTTAAAATAATGTTGTTTAAAATTACTTAAAATTATAACATTCTCAGTAGATACAGTAATGTAACAAGATGCAGTATCTACTGAGAATGTTATAATTTTAAGTAATTTTAAACAACATTATTTTAAGTTTGTGTATAGACGGAAAATAAAATATTGTGTTTAAATCTTGTCCGTCTAATCACAATAAATTCTTATTAAATATTAAAATATTACAATAATTAACATTTAAAATATTAAATGATGTTCTTTATCGAAATATTCGATTTACATTAGACCATCGAATATTTCGATAAAGAACATCATTTAATATTTTAAATGTTAATTATTGTAATATTTTAATATTTAATAAGAATTTATTGTGATTAGACGGACAAGATTTAAATAATATATGTTTATTATATCATAATATGACGCAACTTTACCATCTCTTGGTATTTTATAATAAATATGTATTCAGTTCAGTCTTTACGAACTAGTTTTAAAGGATGCATCGTGTTGTGTGTTAAACTACAACTTTTCCACCAGTAACTTCACCTTAATAGTCCACTTTACTAAAATAGATAAGATGGTTAAGTCACTGTCCATTACATGGCTACGTATGTCTACAAATTAGCAGTCATATCTGTTGGTTCCAAACACATAAGGAGAACCACCTGAAGATGACAATTTAACGTCGAAACATGTAGTAGATTCTTAGTAAACTTTGAAACTACAGTCAGCAATTATTGTGTACGCGGACTGTCAACCTAAATTTGTGATTTAAGTCTACTGACGTTGGCCACTTTCTGAAGTGCCGATGTCTGCCATGTCTCGGATACGTCACGATGCCTAGTGTCAAGTTTTGAGTTCAAACACAGATGCTCAGAGACGAGCTATATATACCTGGGTAAAAATATTCTTAACGAAGGACATTTCTTGCCTTGCCTCTATGACACCTCGTGTTCTGCTTTGTTCTGGGACGATAAGAGTGGAAGAAATATTAAGTTTAAGCCCTCTTCTCTGACGTCAGTTTGATAACATCAGAAATATTATCAGCTCGTTTAATCAGTAATGAAAATTAAAAGGATTTGGGCTACCGTAATGCATGTTGGTGCCAGGATTCGTGGCGTTCACCTGTCGTTGAGGACACATTTAAATGTGCTGAATCGGAGAACATAATGTGGCTGTTTGGAGGTGAATGTGTTTTTAAATTTAAAAAAAAAATACCTCTACTGGTTCGCATATAACAAAAGAATTAACAACTGCACCTAAATTTGTGGTAAAGAAATAGCATTTCAGATTTTGTATTCTGGAGGTCCCGGTTTGAATCTCGATCCGAAGATTAGAGTCTCTTGACTTAAGATGTTCATGTTTTTTCAGGCCCTCTAGTTAAGTTCTGGGATAGTACCTTGCATTATGTAAGCACCGTTTCCTTTCACATCCTTTTGAATTCATCGTTGATTTACTGTCCCGTCATTAGACGCTGTTGGCTTTTGAGTCATCCCTCGCGTCATGATTGTCCTCAGATACTGTGAGAGAAATAATTTAAGCAGTAAGCATTTTGCGTGTTTTGAAAAGTAAAGATTGCGCCCGCTGTGGATTATCAGATTGATAAATGGACGTAGGATAAGATGACTGTAGAACTGAATCACGAAATGATGTGAATTATTGGGAGGCAACAGCCTCAGTTACAAGTGTTGACCTTCGCTATTATAATTCAGGTCAAGCGAGAAGCAGACCCTAATTCGATGCACCAATGAATATTTCTTTAAATGTGAGGATCTGTTATACCAACTTTTGATGAGAAATTTGCAAATTTAAAATCTGTTTTCCGGGAGAAGTGAAGTGAGATGGAAAAAGTTTTTTTCTTCAAGTTTTCATAATTTAAATGAAACTCTCGGATTAAGTCCCGACCCCCAACTACACCCTCCCAACTTTTGTTTTAATAACCTGAATAGAAATTTCGCTGTAATTTCATAAAACCTGGATGTATATGTGTATATGCCATCTGAAAATAAGCACTGCAGTTCACAGACTTGGAAAATGCCCCTTTGATAGTGTATTTTATTTACTCGTAAGACTAAAGATACTTTTGCCTGAAAATATAACGTAGTTTTTGTAGTTAACGAGCGCTTTGATCTCATTATCAGTAAGTTAGGAGCATTGACGCGCGTTCTGCCACTTTAATGATACTCACAGATAGAATCGGTTCAGCCCTGAAGATAAAGGCAGTGTGTTCCACAGAAAATTGGTATCTACCTACTGATCTACTCTGTGTTACAACCCCGGAAACCAGCATCGACGGATACGTGGTTGAGAATAAAATCGAACGAAGAAGTGATGTTATTTCAAATCGGGCAAAAATTACCCCTCTCCCCCGTCTCCAAAGTAACATTAAATGCTGATGTTTTCTCCTGAAGCTGTCTGGAAAAAAAAAAGTTATGTGTACAGGCGCATGTCAGTCGGCGCGGGTGACAGGACTTGGGTCAACATTCGTCTTCGTGTATGGGACCTGGGACCGGGGCACAGAAGCTCAGAATCGATTTCTAGGCAGTATCTGGAGACCAGGGAGAGAACTGTCCTGTTTTGTTCCTTCTTGGGAGAAAACCTGTCAAGGGCGTATGCCCCCCCCCCCCCCCGCCCCCACTTACACACTGGACAGGAAGCTGAATTCGCCCGACAGCCAGTGTGGACGCCGTGACGAAGATCATACCGACCGGAGATCGAACCCCGATTGCCCGTGTCGTAGCTTAAGCATTATAGGCGCACTAAGTGAGAATTTAGGTTTTCATGGCGGCGAATATGAAGTCAACTGTCTTCTGGATTACAGCGCAGAGTAGTTTCCTATAAATTACCCGACGTTTCGGAAGTACCTACTGCCTCCATCGTAAGAGCTATGAGTAATATAATCTTTTGTATTGAAGACGACTATGAATGTTAATCTATCTTCATCCTACCTTTAGAAGAAAGACGAACGGACACTGCCTGGGAGTCTTCGTTGCTGTAAATTTATGTCTGTAACCGCTCCCCCTTCCGTTAAATGAATTGTCTCTCTGTACTCCTCTCTCTCTCTCGTATTCATTCTAGCTGCGAAGATTTAATAATCTGTTCATAGCGCCACGATAGAAAGACCAGCCCAGGATAGATTGCGTTGGCGTTGAGATTTTCAAGATAGGAAATCTGAAGCGACGTACTGACATCACTGGTGCGTGTTGAACGTGTATACGCGACGGTAAATGGACAGTCAGTCACATTGACTTATACGTGATTATGCCAAGTTTGTAATATCATTATTATTATTGATGTACACCGTTCAGTGAGCAGTTGTGTTAATTTCCGTGCTGAAATGGAGTGGAACATGGGAGCTAAATTATTGTTAATAAATGTGCGGTTTTGATGATTATGTTTCCAATTCATTAAAGAAATATACTCGTCTACATAATAATGAAATTAACCCTTTGAAGCCGGGCTGAGTTTTTGTAATATAGACGCCCAGTATAAATATACACGCGTTTTTATTATTTAAAAAGTGGGAAATTGGGATAATTTTTTATTATTATTTGCTAACAGTGTTTTGGATAGCCCTGTGCTTTTCTTTTGGCCCTGTTGTTCGTCGAGTTTTAGGCACTGAGGTAGTCTTGAAAATATTAAGTCAGAATGTTCTGTTGCGTCCGATGTTTGAACCACGGACTTCCTAAATAATGAACACGAAACACAGTAGCAGTTGTTCTTGAACTTTATGGAAGGTATGTTTTAAATACGCGGTGGTCTAGCGATTAGAACCCTGGCCTTGTAATCCTGGGGTCTCGGGTTCGATTCCCGGCGGTGCCCGAATTTATAACTTGTGTTGGGCAAGGCCGTGGTCTAGGCAACACGGAGTTTTCCTCCGTGGCATCCCAACAATTACTCCATTCACACACAGAAGAAGGCAATGGCAAACCACTTCTGGATCATCTGCCAAGAACGTATATGAACAGGTCCCAGTCCGAGAAAAGGATGGAAGGATCCTGTTCATATGGACCTGTCGTCAGACAGAACACTAAATAAAAATATGTTTTAAATATAAAAGTCAATAAAAGGCAAGTTCCGCATTATAATTTAAATCGCATATCTAGACTGCGGACTTCAGATGTTCGTCTTCTTGTGACGCGGGGAAAGTACAGAATTGCTTTAATACTGGAGCCTTTCAGAAGAAATTCATCTTCTTCAGATTGGAGTTTGCTCTGAGTGAACGAAAAAACTTAAAGTACTTCATGTTGTATTTTTATTTGTTCGGTTGAAGGATGCTTTACAGCGTTTCTCGCCAGGTTTGTTCGTGTCGATGTATGTCGGTTTTAATCTCAGAATCGAAATGAACTGTTGGAAAGTCGTTAATATTGAATGGTGTCCGCCAATCACTCATTTCGAGAGAAGCGTTGGCCTTTCCCAAAACTGCAGCGATGTGGATAAGGCGAGGCGAGGCTTGTCACCGTCTGGTATTGACGGAATGCTATTGTCCTGGCATCTAGCCATGCACTGTCGCTCCAACTCCAACGTCATTCATGGAGAATGGCCTTCCATTTAACTGCAGCTGAGTCTCAGGCCCTTTCACACGGTATTGATTCGTTTCGACTTCTGTGTTGCCTTCCTCCATGTGTGAGGAGTGAACATACCAAAAGTTATCGTTGAGGATTCAAATACAAGACCCCTGATATCAGAGCCGCGTATATAAAGAGATTAAATCCCTGGTATTTATTATTATTATTATTTTTAGTGTTCTGTCTGACGACAGGTCCATATGAACAGGATCCTTCCATCCTTTTCTCGGACTGGGACCTGTTCATATACGTTCTTGGCAGATGATCCAGAAGTGGTTTGCCATTGCCTTCTTCTGTGTGTGAATGGAGTAATTGGGATGCCACGGAGAAACCGGGGAAGCCCCCGGAGGAAAACTCCGTGTTGCCTAGACCACGGCCTTGCCCAACACAAGTTATAAATTCGGGCACCGCCGGGAATCGAACCCGAGACCCCAGGATTACAAGGCCAGCGTTCTAACCGCTAGACCACCGTGGCAGTTAAATCCCTGGTACAATATTAAAATTGTAATTTTTTCAACTTTATTTATGAATAATTGTGGTTAAAGAATGAATGTCGACAGTAGAAGTCGAGTGTTGTCTTCTGGGTAGTGTCGCCGTGTTTTCTTGTAGGTGGTTACGAATGTTTCGGAGGAAAGTATGTCCTCCATCTTCAGGTTGGTAACCGTATGGACAGCCGCACAACGTTACAATGCAGAAAACCGCCGTAAGTGTCTTCACGACCGTGAGAGTTTGGTACGAAGGAAAAACGAACATCATCACTATTTAATTGATTTAGGAAATTATGTAATAAGTGGGCGAAGTAAGTTGTTTTATCGAGTTTTCAAAATTCGCAGGAATTGAATCGTAGATACACTGAATAATACTTGGTCTACGTGTCAGTAAGTCTACTTTTCGTGATTGTCTTACGTAATCGACGTCCTTAATCTGATGAGAGCAATAGTGTGAAATGGAATTCTGTATCGGTTGGGAATTTTACGTCGTCGTCTCTTTGCCACTGAGAGGTGTAAAATTTTATAAAGGTTGAATTCACAGACTAACTAAAAAAAAATGTAGGGGTGACTTTTCCAACTTGCGATAGCAGATGGTTCTGCCTCTGGCGTAGGAAACGGATATTATCGTCAGGATGGAAGCTCTAGGCCTTGAATTTAAAAACCGCTTATGTTGCGTTGAGCTGCGGACACACAAAGTGAAGTCTTGACACTGTACAAAAAAAAAAGTTCCTTTCCAGCTTGCGATGGAAGGAAGGGTGTTGCAGATTTCGTGAACATAATAATAAGAAGAAGTCGTGTGTAAGGGATTGTGTTTTATTGATCGCGGTGATTTTATTTGTTTCATCAGAAACGTCTTTCCTGAAGACGGGCAATTAGGCTAACTTTAATTCACTGTAGTTTCAGAAACCTGTGTAATAAAGTCAGTCACTGCTACGTGTTTGTTTTTTTGGTGGGGGGAGGGGGGCACGGCGTAGAAAAAGTTGATGCATAAATTACTGTCCTCATTTCTCCTTTCATTCGATCTATTCCGTCATTATATCTTCCTCCTTTCTTTCTTTCTTTCTTTCACTGATGTTTTTATGTAGAGGTGTGACTGGTTATTTTTTAAAGCTGTTATTTGAGCTGTAATGAGTCATTTTGCCACTCTACACCATCCAGTGTTTGTGTAATGTGTGTTTGATGGTGGAACGGCGTCTTCAGAACAGTTGTCTGGCTGGACCAGCCCACAGCAGTTATAAACATACATACGGCTGTAAATCGCGTAACTGAGGCCCCTTTATGTTCATGTATACAAAGACGAGAGCATGTAAAATATGTAAATGGAAGGAAATCGAGGCTGGCGACCGCTGAGGGCATGTAATATACATCAGATCCTCGTTCTGTTATTCGTGAGACAGACTGACAGACACCCAGCCGGTCCGGGTACTTGAACTGCAAGTTGGGAGCTTTCCAAAATGAATTGGATAACATTCAGAGAATGCATTTGTGGAAATATAACTTTTTTTGATGTGTGAATTTACATATGGGAGTCCTGGGCTCTAATCTGAACCCGAACACCGGCTATCCTGGGGCCTCGTAATGGGCCAACGCTGTTTTATCAGTTCGGAATTCGGGATGCTCGCGAACATTTTCCAGAATGACTCCTTGGTCCACCCTTCCTACCCGCGTGATGTGTCAGCGAGATCGTTCATCTGGGCGGTGAATCTGATCAGTTTCCGTTGAAAATACGCGTAGTTTTGGTGAGATTTCAGGTTCTCAGGGCGGCTAGTGTGAAGGTAGAATGTCTTTCACGATTTTTCGTTGTATATTCCGGTAGATCTTGACCGACGTTTAGAAATACGTGCTGGCTCCATCATTACGACGAGAACAACTGTAATGCCGGTCGATTTCTACCAGACTACGGCACATCGTCTCAGAAGACAGCCATCTGCGTGTAGTTTTAACCCCCACCACCACCGATTCCTTCGCTAAGCGCTGAAGCAACTTGACGTTTGCTTATGACGTTGTGGGATTATGTACCCTATTGCTCAGGTGTCTGTGGGCGGAACATTTCGTTTTGTTTTCAGTTTACCTCCGTTGAGATGAAAGTGAGAACGTGTCTAACGTTTGCATAGAAGAGCATTCGTGTATAAACATACCAAGGCAAGGTACGGGGTGGACCATTGTATTTTTCGCCCCTCAAACAGATTACTTTTGGATTTTTATCTCGCATTCTTGGTGCCCTTTTTTTTATCTAGACGGGAAAAGGGGTGTCCAAGATCATCTGATGACGCCGCAAGTTCACTGCGGTCGGGTGATCCCATATCATCCAGAACGGATATGGAAAATACTCTGTGGTATGCAACGTTACGTCCATGTTCGTCTTCCGGGTTGTAACACCTAGTGGAATTGAGGGTAGATACCATCGTATCGGAAAAGCAGCTGTCTCCATCTTTAGTGCAGAGGTGATTTATTCATGAAGATGGAAGCAGTATGTTCCTCCGAAACGTTGGTATCTACCTACACGTTCACATGGTTATATATCACGGAAGATCAAAGTCAGACATCTTCACAGACTTGAGAACTCATTCAGTGATGTTCCTAGCTTTTCGCTGTTTCAGTAATGAAAATAAATTATGGCTTGTTTCCGTTGTCCGTCGCCTGGTCTTTGATTTTGAATGGAGCAAAGAAACTGTGAAGAGTGGAAGATTAGCTGTTGTTGTTGTTGTTACAGCCATCATAATCATCATTATCAAGTGAATTAAAATACAAAAAATAAATGTGTAGATATTTAGCGAATGTGGAATATGATTTGTCATATCATTAATCGCTTTGAACCACGGGAATTTTAACTAAATGACTAGAAAAAATTGTAGCGATAAGCAGTTGATCTTTGTAATGGTAAAGTGTTGTTTTCTCTTTGCAGTACACTCTAAATCAAGAGTTGATTACGTTTTTATTCCAAGAATTATTTTCACGAGACTAGAAGTGTTTCATTTTATTAAATTTAAACATCTAGGACTAACAGCCAGATAAATGTATCACATTCCTTATCGTACTTCGAAGAAGAAATGGCATTGCTCGTCTGGTAGCCATCTTTCGATCCAAATAGTTGGTGAGGAGCTACAGTGTAATATTTTATGCTTAAAATTGTTTTCAACTTAAATAATTCTTTTTTTCATAACAGGAACAAATTCGTCATTAACTGTCCCAAATAAATTTGCCTTTATCTCCGTCGGAGTTACCACCGGGGCCGGCTATACTGACTCAGCATTTCGTGGTTTTCCTCCGAACCTTCAAGTGGATATATCTCCCGTTTTCTCATGTGTAGTGATCTCTCTGCCTTTTCACTTCAGTAGTTGATATACCGATACGATGTCACCGAATATACGTACTGTAGGTACGTTATGGAAGGAAAGTACCCACAAAGAGGGGCGAAGACAGTACCCCACCGAAATCGTTCATTAGTTTAGCTGAAAAAAGGTTGGGCGTTGCGTTAGTCAGATGTTACTGTTTCGGTAAGGAAGTTCACTTCCTTTTCCGACCTTATCTGATACGTCTCCCCCAGTGCACTCTCTCTCTCTCTCTCTCTTTTGCTGTGCTGGTGTAGGCTAGGCCAGGGGAAGATAATGAAACTAACTTCGTTAGATTGAAAAGTTTGCTTTTTTAAAAACAGTGGAAACTTTGAATAAAAATTTACTTGGATATTATCCATCGTCTAGTAATAAAACGTAAAACGACGTTTCGGAGATGAGGCTCTATCTCCGTCTTCAGGTTCCTACTCAGTTGGGCCCACTAGATACAGCTAATCCCTATCTCCGAAACGTCGTTTTACGTTTTATTACTAGACGATGGATAATATCCAAGTAAATTTTTATTCAATTGACTCTTCACCATCGTCAAGAAGTTTTAGAGTGGAAACTTTGCTTATTTTATAGTGAAAAATGGGTTATTATTTTTAAGGATAATTTTTGTTATGCCCGAAAATTGTTGGGAATACGCCCCCTAGACTGCTCTGTGTGTCTTAGTTGTATGCGAGCCATTACGTCTCGCGTGCCAAGGGTTTCACGTCAGTGACACAGACAGGTATTCTATCCTGTGCAGTATTGAACTTCGTATTTTACCCCTCGTATCGTTGTGTTGACTTCGTAGAGTGCTTTTAATGGACCTATTTACGTCTTAGATTATCCAGTGACATGTATTGTCATTCTGTTTTTATTCCAAAACGGAAAATATCAATAATTGTGACAGTTGTATTGTATGTTTGTTGGAAGAACGTAAATATTTTAAGCGTTTGCAAGAAGATAACGTATTTCGACTTAAGAGGGATGAATTAAAGCTTGGAATAGAAACTTTGTGGTTTATACAGGCCACCTTGTATTCTTAGGACAGTGACCTGTAGAAGGCTGTGATAAGCTGGTCGTGTAGCGAGGACTGGGAGACAAGGAGTGAATAGTTTTAGTAAAGAAAAGTCTTGTAAAACGTCCACTTAGAAGACCGAGAAAGAGATGGAAAATGAACATTAGGGTGGATCTTAGGGAGATGGATTTTGAAGGTCACGGGTGGATGGAACTGTATTAGGGTCGTGTCCATTGGCTGGGTTTGGCTCGGTTAAGCTGTCACGATGTTAATGCGATGAAATTTAATCGAACGAATTTTATTTTCGTGATTTTCATCAATTCCTGCAGTCGAACGTCATACCAGTACTTTAAACGTTAAAGTTTATGTTTAAGGAGTGGTCCCGGTCTTTTTGAAGTTTAAAATAGACGTGCTAACTCCCTCTACAACAATCTCGATTGATCGTTCGTCAACATCTTACCATTTCTCAATCGAAACTACGTAAACACTTAAAATTTTAACATCGCCGTAAAAGAACCTTGGAAATAAACCGACGGAGCTTCAGATGTGCGGAATCGAAATGTAACTGGAACTTTAAAATGGTACGCGTGTGAGATTTCAGGTTCTCTCATGAAGATGGATGTCTTATGGAATATTACGTCTTGCCGGCTGGTAAACGTTTACCGAAGTTTCGGAGGTGCTATCTGCCTCCATCATCAAGACGATGAGTCACTTATCGCCCTGATGATGGAGGCAGCAAACACAGATAAACTTCTAACAGACTATACTGTACAACATCCGACAAGGCAGTCTCTACTGCAGGAGTCTGTAGTTCGCTCTGTGTCACGCGTAAGGTTAATCACCGACAGTGAACCAACCCTCTTATGATTTTTAAATTTAAACAGTTTTGAAAATAATAGCCGGTTATCTCAGTCAGGGGTCTCGGGTTCGATTCCCGGCGGTGCCCGGATTTATAACTTGTGTTGGGCAAGGCCGTGGTCTAGGCAACACGGAGTTTTCCTCCGTGGCATCCCAACAATTACTCCATTCACACACAGAAGAAGGAAATGGCAAACCACTTCTGGATCATCTGCCAAGAACGTATATGAACAGGTCCCAGTCCGAGAAAAGGATGGAAGGATCCTGTTCATATGGGCCTGTCGTCAGACAGAACACTACAAATAAAAAAATATCTCAGTCAGTACAGTGACTGACCCACAGGCTGGATGATTGCGTTCGATTCCCGACAGGGGTAAAGGATTTTGTTCTGCGTTCAGACCGGCTGTGGGGCCCACCCTGTACTGTGGGTACGGGGGCCTTTTCCCCTTGGATAAAGCGCTGCCGTGGCATGGTAGCTTTTTTTTAAATACAGTTTTTGAAATTACGGTAGACGGTAGTTCCTGGCTCAGACAGATCAGTTGCTCGTATCGACCGCTTGGCGCTGATGCCTCATTTAGTTGAGGAGGTCAGGTGTGTCGTACTGCTCTGGTGTTGTCGGGGGTCAGAATACGTCTCACCGACAGGGTTAACTAACATAGTCTGGATCAAATCACGTCCCGTTGACTAATCATCGTGATGGAGATTTTTACGATGCTGTCTGACAAATGAACCCTGGTCTTGATTCTTTCCAGTTTTCTTCGTTTCGTCTGTTCGACATTCTTTATTTTCTCTTTTCGGATTGATGTTGCCTGTTTTTATATTATTCGTATTTTATCCCTTAATGCCGATTGGTATCTTTATGTATCACATACTTCTATAATGAATAATCCTTCATTTTGTCTTATAATTTTTTCGTATGATTCTCACTAAAAATAGGGATTATTTCCCTACATACCGTTAATCAGTTGATCTTTGTGTAATGGTAAAGTTTAGTGTTTTCTTTGCGGTACGGACTAGTGTGTCTGCTTAGACGAGATTTGGCTTTAAAGGGCTAAAGACGGATTTTAAATTTATATGGTTTCGGAATGAGAATTTTTAAATTACGTGGAAGGAAGCGGTTGTGGCCTATTTTAAGGCAGTGTCCCGGCCTTTTGCTGAAGAGGCTGAGGAAATCTGCTATTCATTAAGGTCAAGGAAAGAAGCCCGTGTGTGATGTGAACATTAATTATCATTCATCATTAACAAATCTTGCATAACTTCAGCAGTTATTAAATACGCCGAGAATAAAACTTTCATAATAGCCTCGCTCAGACAGACTCTGACCTATTCATCATGTTTTATTTTCGTTTTATATTAAATGTTGATTTCGATTGTCTTAGAATAGGACAATGGTACTGGTCCCTGTTATTTGAACTTGTGTGTACGCAGACTGACGCATTACGTCAGTGTTAAATGTCAGTACCAGAATAATGGCTTTGTATTTATGTACCATCATAATTATGACATTGTCTTCTGGATCATACGAGGTCAGATTGCTTCATGGCGTTGGACGTCAGCCAGTCCGACACTTTTAAACGTGCTGTGGCATGGATTAACAAGTGGGAATATTTGTTCCCGAACTCTGTGCACTTGCTATTCAGAGAAAGATGGTTACACGTTGGATTTTAAAATTATTTAAATGTGTGTGAGGGAGACAGAATTACCTGTATTTGGTCTTGGCATAGGCGATAAAACAGGTGAAAAGTGTGACTGACATTGGCTGTTATATTAGGATTTGATTAAAGGTACGTTCAGTGGGAAATTTTCGATGTTTTTGTTGAGTTGTACGCACTGGTACGCGCCTAACTTTGGACGTGTTTCGACTTGCTTGTTTCGTGGGGGGGTATTTTCTGTTCTTTCTGGCAGATACCGTTAGTATATTGAAATAGGCCACGATCGCTTACACACATTGTGATTTATCTTCAGCGGTTATAAGGTGACAATTATGATTTCGATAATCTTGACGGTTGATACAACATCGTAAAACCAACCAGCTTTAATGCGCGCTGTTGGAGAATCTACAGTATTTCCGTGCGCTAACAGGTCTTCGTTGACCTTCGTTTTTCGTTTTTGATTTATTCAGCAAAGGAAGTTCAGAATCGCCTTAATTGGTTTCGACCTCTCAGCGGGTTCTGAGATGTTACCTCTTCAACGCCGCTCGCCCATTTCTGTACAGCAAGATTCGAAAGTCGGAACATGAAAATAGATCCTCCTGTCGCGGTGGCGAAGCCCGAGTAGGTGGAGCCTTTCCTCCATGATTCTGTGTGCACGGTCGTTTTTAGAAGGGAAGTTATGTCGTCACTTAAAATATACCCTGTGAGAGACGACATAAAAGAGACATCTTGTAACATAATTTAGTTTTCGAAGGCAGATGAGATAAAATCATCATCGCTAGTATTATCGATTTATGACTGTGTATAAAAAAATGTATAATTATTATTGATCTAGGAACGATGTAGTTTTTTAGCCTTGACGTTTGCTGCGGATTTAAATCGTCTCGTGCTGGATGTAAGTTCAGTATTTTAGAAAGGACTCACGAATTGCAGGTTGGGAATCACCGCTCATGATCTCTTACACAGAGTCCTAAATGCCTATTGTCTGAAACAAAAGAGTAATCAGTGTGTATGTGCTTTCTGTTGAATTATATTTGTGTTCAGCGTGGAGATACTTTACAGCCTCCTAAAACGCCCTAAATTTCCTGGTTCCAAGGTCCCCTCTGCAAACATGTTGATGTGTTTTCTCCATAAAGATTGCACTTTACATGACAGGCTGTTAAAACTGTGTAAAGACGCCCGCCTTAAATGGAAATTATTGCCTAGGCTTATTGCAGGTCGCCATTATGGGACAACCTGCTTTTGCGTAATGACCACGAACACCAGAAATTTATGCGCGTGCTCACGTGTTGTAGAACCTGCAATTTTACACATACTCTTCGTCACATATCATGTTGCCACTAGGTGAGTAATACAAAGCTTTCCAACTGCTCAAGGAAACTATTCCCCGTGTTCAAACTCGCAGAAAGCAGATACCAGCATTTCGGAGGGGGGGAGAGGAGATTATTATTTTAGTGAGTTGTTAATAAACATATCTATTAAGTCCAGAATACGTGGTATTCAGACTTGAGATATTGAATCCTTCGGGCCGGAAACAGCACTTCAGCTGCGACGGTAAGCTGTGGAATGTTTGCGTAGTAATTTTTCATACAGTAATTGTTAAATCGTGCGGGATTTGGATAATTTGCTAACTGTACGGCCCGCCTCTGTGCGTGCTCTTTTGGCAATGTCTTGGATTAGTTTTGCAACTGGGAAACAAATCCTGTTGATGAAACAAGGGGATTAGTGCTTGAAGAAAACCTAAACGTTCATTTACGTGTTTCGAAAACAAAGCCTCGCATTATTATGCATTCGACGAACGCCGTAATTCATCCTGGCCTATCTTGCTCATATTTAGGCGGGGGGGGGGGTGTTCTGTGTTAAACCCCGGGTGACCGTATTCATCGGAAAATCACCACAACTGAATGAACTCGCTTTCATAAGAAACTGTGACAGTTTGTAGATTTTTTTTGTCTGAAACGTCGGGTTTAGTATTTTGCCTAGTTACTGCACAATGCATTCAGAAAATTGTAAATATAATTTTGCTCACCCTGTATATTCTTCTTGCAGACGAGTCCCACGTGACTTCAACAGCTTTTTCATCTAACAAGATCGATTTCTCGGATTTTGTCACAAATTCATAAACAAATAACGAGGAATATTGTTGTATTATTTTCTTCTGTTAACCAATAATGTGTGCCTTTAAATGTAGATCTATTTTATTTTCCATAGACCAGTGGTAAACTTTAGCGAATATGCTAATTTGTGGTTTTGTTTCGTAAAAGCCGGAGAATTTATTGATTACCTTACTAGTAGGTACTCAAGTGATGACCTCGCTTCTTGGAGTTTGGAAGACTATCTTGTGTAACCTAGTTTTTAACTGCATTGAAAACCCTTTGAAGCCGAAGTTAGTGTAAATATTATTTAAGAATTGAGTCCGTACCGCAAAGAAAACAAAACTTCACCATTACGAAGATTTGTTGGTTAATCCCGTTGAAGGTAATAATAACTTTGTTCTGAGAATATGTCCATAAATGCATTCCGTGTTAAAATGTACAGTTATTTATTATTAAAGTAGGTCCTCCATCTAGTTAGCACTGAGATTTAAAGGGTTATTATCCTGATCAATAAAATTGACGGAAATTATGGAAACTCAGTTTCAGGAAGGAGGTTTTAAGGCAAACTTCAACTTCTGCTGATTTTTTTTTTTATAAAATGGTCTTGTGTTTCATTCGAAAAGCAGATGAGCTACAGGCCACTGAGATGCCTTGTAGAAAAAAAGGCGTGGCAACATGAACTTCATGTTAATGTACAATAGGGTAGATGGTGGGTATAGGGTTCGTTTAAAGTGGAACGAGGAAATTCGTAGATGGAGGATGCAATCTTGAACGCAGACACGCAGAGTTGCTGCTGCACTCCCATAATTACACAACAACCAGTTCATTTTGACGTATTCAGTCCCGAGGCGTAAGCAGTTTTGGATAATAATCTCGCTGTTCTTTTACAGAGAGAATTGACGGGAATTTAAGGCCCTGTGATACTGAGAGATATTATATTGTGTTTTCTAAAATCAGTCGGTCGGTCGAGAATGGTTGATCGCTTTTTCAGCTGCTTAGACCATACAGTTTCAAATGATACGGTACTATGCGGCATTTACCTGTAATGTCTGAGGAAAATCACGAGTAACTGAAGTCAGGACAGGCATTTGAATTCGGAACCTCCGAAATTCGGGACAGGTTGATTTCTAAAGGTGAATGTGTAAGTTTACGAATGTAAGTTTCATGTGATATCCGAATACCCCGTTTCAAAGGGGACTTAATTTTAACCCATACTTACCTGTAATAATGCATTATAAAAGCTACAAGGTACTTTATTTAAGTACTTTTTTCTTATTTTTAAACAAACTTTACTTATTCCATATTTGACGGAGTGTAAAACATATCTCTAGTAACCCCCGGGGATATTTGTACCCCTGATTTAGAAATTATTATGATTATGGTCGTGTTTTTAGTTTTATTTGGTGAGAACGATTTGCACTTAAGTTTGTGACAACGATAATGAAATTGCTTTTGTTAAAAAAATTATTCCTTTACAAAAATTGATAATACTCTTAGACTTCTGAGTTCTGTGCCGTGAAGCCTGGCAGTTTACTCACCCCTGATATAGTGCAGCCGTACTACACCCCCCACCCTTGTTCATCACTAAGCGAGTAGCTTTTCACTTTGCTTGTAATCGAAGTGAAAGTCGCTGATAATGCGAGATGATTCTACAATTATCTGCCGGGGTTCAGTATTCAGCTCACCCATTAAGACCTAAGATATCTCACTATCTTTGAACAGGCTTCGATATCAAATGAAAGACACATGTCTGGGATCGGAATGGGTCAGTTTAATTCTTAGCCAGTTTGATGCTAACATAATTATTACATGATTAAACTGTGCCAACGTCGAAAACATACTTGACGTGGTAGAATATATTGCAGTCAGAAAAGCTGAACGTAAGTTATGGGCAGAATTAATGAGTACTTGCGACGATAAATTTTTGATTTGCGGGGTGAAGGAGGGAACTGTGCTGTGTCGCTTAGCAACATCGCATCAGTGCAGAACACGTTGGACACCAAAATCCCTTCGTGGAACAAAGTTTCTTAACATAGTGTAAGTGTATCGAACTCCCCAAATGCTTGCTCTAGCATTTCATAGGTTTCCGTAGCCGTTTTGGCGAGTCTTTGGCAAAATTTGATGCACACGCCATTCCGAAATCGCAGGAGGGTCGGTGTAATGCACTACCAAAACGCCCGTAACTAAGAAACAAATGCTAATTCGATGATGCCGGCTGGCACACTGATTCACTATGAATGTAGGCCGCACCCCCTAGCGGCAGAAGCTCGTACTACATCCGGTTCGCCCTCTATTGACACAGTCTTGAAACTTTCCGATCGCACCTCGTAAAGAGAATATTTTATTATCGTGTGTGTATATAGGTTCAGTTTTATTTTAAGTAATCTGAGATGCGAATTTTATTAATACGAAGTACGAATTCGTACTTTTATACTGTTTGAATCTGTAATATTACAAGCACAGAAATTGGTTCGTCTGTAATTGAATACGCTACGTTTCGCGATGTCCCACGATAGTGATTAGTTTCTCTAGATGGGCATTTTTAATACGACTACATCGAATTATGTTGGACTGTAATTGGCATATTGCAATGTAAAAGTAGGCAACACCCATGCGGTTTCCGTTTGGTTGACATGAACGCAATAAGCCTTTATAACGGGGAAAAAACATTTGGAAGGTCTCTTATCTGCTTATTACAGTTTTCATGTTTGAAATTTGTTATACATTGGGCAGTTTTACGTTGTGATTCTGTCCGTTGGAGTCCCAATTGTTTCGGCCAGTGTGACCAAACCTTTCTCGTTCCTCATTATAAATTCACAACATATGTTTCGCTCGTAACCTCTCTCCCATGCATGTGTTTCCCGCCTCGCGTCTAGATAATTGCTTTATTACTATTGTTGTGTTATAATTTATGAAAAGTGGTTGTCAAAATCATTGTATGTAAACAAGAGATGTGACCCTTTGCCCGCCCAGCCGTATGTCTGCTGGCTTTGTCTGAAATCGTGTGAATGCAGATTCCGTCCTTCATATTTTACGAATTACAAAATAGACATCGACCACAGCGGTGATGGGCCTGTTTCAGACTCCCGAAACGTCTTTATACGAGGGTCGCTCATTAAGTAATGCCCCACATTTTTTTCCTCAGAACATATTTATTCAAGATGGCTCAAATTTAGTGACAATATAAATCAATGTTTCCTTTACACATACTATTTTTCCACATAGTCCCCATCAACTTGTACGGTTTTACGCCAGCGTGGAACAAGTGCATGCATGCCTTGCCGGTACCAGCTCTTGTCCTGTGCACGTAGCCATGTCCTCACTGCTTGAATCACGCTCTCGTCATCTTCAAATCTTGTTCCGCGGATAGCATCTTTAAGTGGCCCAAAGAGATGGAAGTCGGAGGGTGCCAGATCTGGACTGTAGGGTGGATGGGGTAGCACCGTCCAACCCAATTTGGTGATTTCTTCCCGGGTTCTCAGACTTGTGTGAGGGCGTGCATTGTCGTGCAGGAGCAAAATTTCTGCTGGATGCTTGTGAGGCCGAACTCGTCGAAAACGCTTCTTGAGGGTTTTCAGGGTCCTGATGTACGCGTCTGAATTGATGGTCGCACCTCTTGGCATCACATCCACAAGAATGACCCCATCACTGTCCCAAAAGACAGTCATCATGACTTTTCCGGCGGAGGGAGTTGTCTTGAATTTCTTCTTTCTCGGTGATTGAGGATGATGCCACTCCATTGACTGCCTTTTTGTCTCTGGCTCAAAGTGGTGTATCCAGGTTTCGTCACCTGTAATGATCCGGGACAGAAAGACCTCTCCCTCAGCATCAAAACGCTCCAACAATTCAGAAGAAATCGTTTTCCTTTGAATCCTGTGGTCTGCTGTGAGACTTCGTGGAACCCATCTTGCGCACACCTTCGAATATGCGAGAGCCTGGATAATTGCAATCACACTTCCATTGCTGACTGAAAGCTGTTGGGCCAATTGTCGAGTTGTGATGCGCCGATCCTCACGAATAATGGCATCCGCGCGGTTCAACATGTCTGGAGTGGTGGCTGTGGCAGATCACGGAGCTCGGTTTCTTCACTTCCTGAAGCTTTAACTCTCTTAACCCAGCGACCAACGGTGCTCCTATCGACTGCACAGCTTCCATACACAGCACACAAACGTTTATGAATGTTCACCACCGTTTCTTTTTCAGCAACAAGGAATTCAATTACAGCTCGTTGCTTGTAACGAGAGTCGTTCACAGACGCCATTTTAACAGTTCACTACACCTCCGCTATCGGTTGGAATCATTTGAAACTCCGTACACGAACGCGGGAAACATCAAATCTCAAGCATGTAAAAGTACACTTTTCTATCTTCATTATTGGCTGAGAAAAAAAATGTGGGGCATTACTTAATGAGCGACCCTCGTATTTAAAGAAATTTGCCCATAAAATATTCCTTAATTCAAAAACTTCATGTTATAGTCATTGTTCTCAGTTCCAGGACCCTTAAGACCCATAATCAACTCTTGAAAGCCTAGTGGTAACTATATATACCACCTGCTTAACAGTTAACTATGCACGTTGTGAATCTCAGACTAAACAACGATTATTTCCTTAAACAGCGTTAATGATGAAGTGTGGTGTTTTCTACGCGGTACGAGCTGAATTCTTGTATGTTATTTCGACGAACTTCGGGTTCAAAGAGTCGATTAATTGATGTACATATTTTTGGTTTGTTTAACGACGCTGTCAGTAAGCCAGAGTATGTAACGTCCAATGGTGGGATGATACTTCTTTTGTTATTTTAAAATAGTCTCCCGTCTAAAACTCAACACGGCTTTGAGAACTTCAGATGTGTTGGTAGAGTAAATGCAATACCAGTTTGATAAAAAAGACTTTGACATAAACGATTAAACACGCGTAAAATTAGTTCATTATGGATATTGGACTTACTGTCTGTTATGTAGGTCAGAACTAGGTTATTCTTGTCTGCGGTCGTGATCTGAGTTGATTCAGTGCTACATAATATACATGTTTCATCTTCAGATTGTAAATTACACTACGCAACGTCCATTCATCCTGGCATCTGTTATCTGTATTTACAAAACAAATAGCTCACTTTTTGTCAAATGACAGCCTTGTTATCATTTCAGCCCCCCCCCCCCTCTCCCTCTCTCTCTCTTTTACATGTAACAATTTGATCCTTTCCACTTACCGATAGCTCATGAACACAACTAGTGTCTCCATGTCGTGTTCGATTCTTGGCTCTCCCTAATCTAAAGAGGAAGTTTGATGAGAAAATAAATGCACGTGTGTTTCCTCAGTTGCTACTTACAGTGTGCATAAAGGTAGCTTTATCATCGGGCCTACGATTTTTCCCCTTGAAGCTGGGAGTTCATCTAAATATTTAAAACTTAATTCCGTTCTTCAAAGGAAAGACTTCGTGTTTCCATCACGAATGTCAATTGACGAAATAATCGCTGTTTACTCTGAGATGTGGAACTTAAGGAGACAAAAAAATTGCACAGGAATTTAATACTCGCTAACAGCTATGATGAATACCTAGGTGCAGCAGGAAAGAGGATAATATTAAACTGCATCTTTGAAAATAAGATAGAGACCAGTGACGGACTGTCGTGAGTTGTGCGCGGTGATGAACCTTCATATTCGATAAGAGATTGAATTTCTTGACTGCCATTTCGTCAAGGATCTGCAGTTACTAACTCCAGGATACGCTTATAGACGTGGTTCAACTCTGTTCGTAGTACTTCCCGAAGTTATATTGAGACAGCTGCTCAGATGACGACGACATCTGCCATCATAAAACAGCACAGAACACACTGACGTATCACTGTCAAGACTCGAACACGCGATTTCTGAGTGCAGGAAGCCTCGATGGACGCGGACACTGCCATCGACGAAACTCACCCACATCTTGAAAGATGTTCAATTACGTTCGTCACCAACTGTGTGTCAATGTTATCTGTTTATCACAGCGGCATTTGCCGCAAAAGAGTCCGGCAACACAGATGTTAGCTTTGTTGCGTGGAGTATCCACAGGGTAATCTTATCACGTGTTGTCCCATTTCACACTCCAAATATTTAGTAAAGCATTGCTACCAGACGTGATAGATCGTTGAGATGAGACTTATTTGCCCATGGTGATCTATACTACCAAGAACCGAAGCTTAAGATAGGCAACTGATACTGCCACATGGCAGTCTTTTCTGATAAGCTTATAATCACTTTACTGTTCAAGAACCACCGTATCTTATGCAACCCCTAGATTCAATACCATATTCACAAGAATATTCTCCTGGACCTTGCCCTGAACCAGTTCAGTCCAGTCTACTTTTATCAAGAGTTGTTAAGATCCATCTTAATGTTATCATCCCATTTACACTTCAATCTTCCAAGTGAGCTCTTGTCTTTAATTAATCCCTGTAGTGTAATCACACTTATTTACCAGATATAGCAATCTAACAATTTATCACTTCGCTGCAAACACTGGACCACGAAGACTTTACGTAAGTTCGTGGCTTGGTACTGTTCCTGTCTACTTGTAAGTCCACACGACGTTACAACCTCGAAGATGAACGTAGAACTTGTCACCACTGTAAGAACCTGAAATCTCATATGGGCCTGTGGTAGCTTTATATTTTCCGAAAGAAATTCTAACCCCCACATTAATATTTGTAAATGACCGTGGTGATTTGTTGATGTGAGTCGCTGTTTCCTGTCAGGTCTCCGTCAAAGAAAAACAGCGAGGAAGCTGTTTAAGGATAAGAATAAATTCAGGAATCCTTTAAATAACCAAGAACATTTTCAGACAAATTCAGCTGTGGGCGGTGTTCACACACGGTATAGAGACCATCTTCATAGACCCGGTGTCAGCCTTTAATGTGTTTCGTGTTTGACATCGAATTTTCAAATCTGTCATGTATTCCGAAAGTCCTGTGGTTAAGAAAGAGAATTTTAAAAGTAACATTAAAAATATACTTAAACACACACTCGTGTTAGTCGTATGGTGACTTCCTAAAAATTTAAAAATGACTCACTCTTTATGTAAAGATTTTTTTTTGTCTTATGTAACTTATCTTGAATTTAGCGTGATATTTGGGTGAAATCTTTATTTTATTGGGGATTTTTATAATGTTTTGAATGGTATTTTGTCTGGTGTTTTGTATTTCTATGTCTTATTCCACATCCTGTTTACCGTTCTGACTAACTTTAGACGCGTGGAATGTATATTCATGTGGAGGTCTGTGCATGTATATGTATGTATGGAAACGTACAGAAATCATGTATGAAGTTGAAATTCATGACGCTAATAGGGGTGGAGACTTTGAACATGCAACGTGGTTATTCTGTTCTGGCCAGTCACGCTAAACAAAACATTCTTTTCTGACGTAAAGTTCACGAGGAAGGTGATGGAAAGAAATAAGCTAATAAGTACGATATTCCCACCGAAGTAGTCGTGTTCCAACATTGCATTATTCAGTCTACACGACATTTCGTCTCTGACTATGGGAACGAGCAATAGAATTACTTGACAGCGTATTTGGAAGGATATACAAGGCAGTGCAGTATATAGCCAGGTTTACGTCACTTGATGCTGAAGGGTTTGTGTAAAGACGGGTTATACAAAGGTTCACAGATACCGAGGGGGCTGTCTCACAAAGGAATAGTTTCGCTTGCTTCCTTCTGAGCAGAAGGGCTTAACCACCATTATATCAAGAATGTTGCTCTAGAAACAAAGACGAGGTCTTGAGGCCCTACAGAATGGAGGAACTATATCGCTTCTTAGAGTAATTCTCAATCTGTGATACACGTAACGCCTGAGGGTCACGCAAAACATCTCAAGGGACTAACTAACTAACTAACTAGATGGCTTACCGAACCCGAAGGTTCATCACCGAATTAACCAAAGCCCTCCACCGGACACTGTCCTGGGCCAACGAAATCCAGTCTCCTTCAACTCCTATCTCCTTAGATCCCGCCTGAGATTGTCTTCCCATCTACGTCTAGGTCTCCCCAGAGGTCTCTTCCCCTCAGGCTTCCCAAATAGTGGACCCAACCAACCAGATGGCTGACTGACCCGGAAGGTTCATCACCGAATTAACCAAAGCCCTGTCCTGGGCCAACAAAATCCAGTCTCCTTCAACTCCTATCCCCCATAGATACCGCCTGAGATTATCCTCCCATCTACGTCTAGGTCTCCCCAGAGGTCTCTTCCCTTCAGGTTTCCAAACCAATACCCGGTGCACACCTCTTGTCCCATCCATGCACGCTACATGCCCAGCCCATCTCATTCTTCTCGACTTAATCACCCTGACAATACTGGGGGAGGAGTACAGATTTTTAAGCTCGTCATTATGCAGTTTTCTCCACGCCCCATCGTCTTCCCTCCTAGGCCCAAATATCCTCCTCAACACCCTGTTCTCAAACACCTGCAATCAGTGTTCCTCCCTCTGAGTGAGAGACCATGTTTCGCACCCACATCTCAAGGGACTTGCAGATAAAAATGCTTGAGGGCTTCGTGTCTGTCTTTCGGGAATGGAAATTATTTATGAAGCATCTTGTAAAGATTTAGCCGAGTGAAAGGGGCGTTAGTTAGAGACATTCTCGGTGTGTGTGTGTGTGTGTGTGTTCGCTCTCACCCACAAGACGGTCATCTTCAACTTCACGTTGTCAAGTTTAGTTCTGTAGGAAGTATAATCTCTCCGGAACACAACTTTAAATTCTGATGCTTGCCGGAGTGGTTCTTCCAGTACTGCAGCGTCCGAGGATCCATGTGTTCGTCGGGATCGACTGAATGAAGTTGCAGTGTGCGAGCTTTTCCGTGCACGAGAACGTCACAGACAGAAGGAATGTGGGATGAGCCCTAGAAACCGACCCTAAATGAAACATACACTTAACATTTAAGCTGATTATTCGCGTGTGTTTCTCGTCAGTCAGTGGGATGGGATTTTTTTAATTGCGTTCCGTAATTACAAGGTGGATAGAAACAAAGAATCGACATTTTTCACAGTTGCGACCTTGTAAGAAAAAAAAAAGAGATAAAGGATAGAGAAATGTAGGAACAAGGTTCCCAGGCGATGCCCGCTCGTCCTCCAGATAAGGATAGAATGAGAGCGAAGACATTAGGGTGGTAAGTAGTGATTGCTTGAGACGTGTGACTTGTAGTGTAACAATTCACGTATTTAATAATCCAGTTAGTGCCTCAAAGAAAGAATCTACGGAAAAATATAATTTGGTTAATGCTGTTTGAGGAAATAATCGGTTTCTTCTAAGAATCGTACAAAATCTTGACTAGCTGAGCGTACTACAGGTTTCATGGAGTTAGTCTGAATGTTAATTCTGTTCAGAGCTAATAATTACGTAGTACTTTTCATTATAAGTAGACAAACGTGCGCGCGCATACACGTTTACGTATGTCAGTGGATCGAATATTCAAAACGGTTTAAATTCTCTGAACCTGATAATTGTATTTGTACTACATAATCATTTTAAACTGAATGTATTACAGCAATAATTGTTGCTATGGATCTAGTTAAGGCTTCAAACGATCACTTCTGGTCAACTGTTTTAGCACCATACAAACAATCATAACTTTAATCGCCAAACTTGTAATACAAAATGATTTATTGTTTACAAGATCCTATATATAGTCAAACCAGATTGTTAGAACGGTTTCTTACAGTGCAAACGTTCCGGTTGAGCGTTTTCATTATAATTCCTCTGACCTATATAAGCATTCATGTGGAATTTATCCCATAATTCTGCATAAATAAAATATCCTCCATTTTAGACTTCGTCTTTTCGGTTTTATGATAAACTTACGTTTGAGATTGTGAGCGATAACTGGACGAACTACACGATGTTAAATCGGATTTACGAGAACGTGTAGTTATTTACATAAGACATAAAACTACATTACGTTACGCTTGTTTCAAAGGGGACTCATCATAATTAAATCGGATATCGTAATTAAAATACGTGTAATGTAATTTTGTCCCTTGTTTTGTGTGGGTCTCATACTGAAGGACGAGGCATTTTGAGAACAGAATGCTGAAATGAAGTATTTTAGCCTAAAAAAGATGAAGTAACGGGTGTGGAGTTGCATGACCAAGCGTGGGTCTTAATAATTTGAACTCTTCGTCAGATGTTATTAGTATGTTTAAGTCTATGAGGGTGCGATGGGCAGGACATGTAGCACACTGGAACGATGATGAAATGCATAACATTTTGGTATATGCTGCGTATATAACTATCCTGAAGCCCGAAACGTCTGAAATGTGTTAAAACATGGGTTTGTACTCAGAAATTCGTATATATATGCAAAATGGCTGCCGTTGATTGCGTTTTAAGAAATATATAGACTTGCCCGTGTAAATAATTTTTCGATAAGAAATGAACAGTTGTGGATTTGCATATTTGAAACCGGAATTTAACTAAGGTTAAATGAATGTTTACAGTCCCAAGTAAACGTATTTGAAATTCTGAGTGTTTTTTTTTAATGTTCTGTTCGAAAGCAAATCATTCCACGAATTTTCGTCATAAAAGGTTTTGCGAGTTTGATCTCTCTTTTCTGCTCGCCTGTTCATCCTGCCATGTAGACTCACGGCACTGCTTTAACGTCAGTACCTTTTTTTCCTGTGTACACAGAACTGCTGGCAGCGACGTGCGGCGGTGGCGAGGTGAACAATAATGGCAACAGCAACACCAAAGACGCTGTGGTTCAGCAGAGACAACACGGGTCTGTGTGCCAGCAAGGGACAACGAATAGGTGCCAACAGTGCCATCTGTCGGCCGCAGCAGTGCCTCCTCCTCCTCCCCACAACAAACAACCAGCCGTAGGGGTGGCGGCCGTAGCTCCTGCCTGCACGTCCTGTCGGCCTGGTTTCATGCATCCACACACGTCACAGGCGTCATACCAGCGCATCCTACAGCAGCCGTGGGCAGGTATGACGGCTACCACGGCCGCTCACTACCAGCAGCCAGCCTTGGCGGCCGTGCCGAGTAGCGGAAGCAAGCACCGAGGTGGTAGTGCCGTCAGAGCAGTGGAACCTGGTCCAGAGCACGCAGCATCCTCGCTTCATCACGTACACGTCCGGCGCTCGGTACCGTGGGCAAGGACCACGTCCACAGGGGCTGTGAAAAGGAGCCGAACCTGCCACGCGCCTCTCCCGAGCACCAACTCCTGGGTGGTTCAGCCTCAGTACCTGCCTACAGTGACACCCGTGGACATGGCGTCTCGTACCGGCTGGATTACCCAGCAACAGCAGCAGCAGGGAAACAGCAAGGACACTTGTGGAAGTGTTTGCAAGGCGTGTTGCCATACGGCGGCCCCACCCGTTGCCGGAGACCCCCAGCAACAGCAGCAGCCCCCCCAATGGGGCTCTTACTACGGTGTCACGGGTCATTGCCGAGGAGCGAGTGAAGATGGTTCCAGGATCCTCTGGAACAATGAAAATATGCTTCGACTCTTCCAAGTGTAGCTCGTGGTTCATTGATGGTAAGATGCAGCTCCAGGTGTGTTGAGTTGTAGTTTTTCTGTAGTGTCTGTCGTCGGTGGGAGCGTAAGAATAGAAAATGCAGATGTGGGTGAACGTCTGTCTGTGTGTCAAGTGAAGGGACGCGCCCCCCCCCCCCCCCCGGCAAGGGGCATTTGCACAGGATGGCAGAAACTGGTTTAAAGACAATTTTTTGGTCTCTCATATACCTTAATATAAAAAACTGGCTTGATATCAGACTGTAATCTTCAGGGTCCTGTAGGTGGTCTCCAAAACTTTTATTTAGAAACCTGCTTCCTCCATCTTCAACATACCTCAAACCTTACAGAGTAATTCATGATTTACTGGCATCTTTGATCATCTTCGGCGGTGTTTCTGAATAATTTCAGTGGATGCGTGCCTTGTTCAAGTAAGAAAAAACATATTGTATGTGCTCTCTGTTGAGGTTTCGTGTACTCCTGGTTTAGAATCACTGACCTAAGGTCGCATACAAGATGTCAGACTGTTGAACCGTGTTGAAGAATCGTGTACTAATGGTAGCCCGAAGTGGGGAGGAGCAATGCATGATTTGGCATTTACTAACCGTGGCCCGTCCCCGATCAAGTCCATCCTACGTAAGAGTGACACACAGACCGCCATCACACTTCATAACCCCTGCATTTTGATTGTTCTGGAAGTGCACAACATTAATTTAATCTAGAGTAGCTTTATATTAGAAAGTTAAACTTGAAATTACCAGCTAGACGTAACTAGCGGATCGCCATTTATATGAAAATATTTGCTTTGCGTTGCAATTATCAGTGTCCCAAGTGGGATATTTAACAGTTTCAAGGCTTGACGCGAGGCAAAGGGATACCTTCCGTGATTTCTTAGTACCGCAACGCAGATTCAATTCTCTAATCAGCTGTAATGTTTTGATGCGTCATAACTTCCCCTGAATAGGTCTCGTGTTATTAGTATATTTTTAAAGTGTGTGTGTGAACTTCCAGAACTTTTCGTTCTAGTGAATGAATTCCTGCTGAAAGAAGTTTGGAATAATTTGTAAGACTTGTCATTATTTTTTTGTCTTCTATCGACGTTCAAACTCTGTGACGTAATGGTTTCTGTTAACGGTTTCAAAATGCTTTAAACACGTAATTGATGTTAGCTCCAATAGTTCTAGTACACACAACAAGATTAAGCCCAAATTTGATTAAATTAACCAGGAATTACATATGGCAACTGGTTTATTTAGAAGTCTTAGTATTATCTTACTAGACTGACTGTTTTATAAGTAAGCATATACAATAATATTAATAAGAGAAAGTTGTGTTACTCGTTGAAAGAGAAATGCGTACGTGTATAAGAGAATAGAAGTGGCTGTTCGTACATTGCTTAAGTCCGTTCTGTCTTTTGCTGGTTTTAGTATTAATTAAAGACAGAGACTATGCAGTAAAATTATCGTGTTTAAAATTATAACAATATGAGAAGAACTCGATATTTCCCCTCTCCAAATGCCCTTCAATTTATTGCATTTGGAACAAAATACATTTTTAGGCAGGGATTGGAAGGTAATATTAAAATAAATCTTAAGGACGTCAGATTTCAAAAGGTGTGAACAATTTATAGTGCATCGTCAGGTTCGATAAGAAACAGAAAAATGTCTTTAGTAGCTGAATAAGGATTCTGTTCCATCCCTTATACATCGGGAATCATATTAAAATAGTGCGTCGTTATCTGTATGGTTTATTCTCAATGATTTAACAGCCGGTTTTGTAAAGTGCAGTAGAATGGTTTCGATTATACGCTAAATAGCGAGAATGTTGAAAATGTTTTCTAAATTTCTAGTCGATTTTTAGGTTGTCGGTGGTCTTTTGGGTTATTATGTCATGTAATATCTTGACAGATGCCATACGTTCAGAGGAACATGTAATCCTCAGTGTGGAGACGGTATATTGTTCTTTCGAAACATTGGCTTACAGCCGGGATAGCACAGAGCCCGAAAACTCAGAAGACCACCCTATATGTAGACTTTTAACGTGCATCCAGTACACAAAACATCGATAAAATCTTTTGAATAGATTTGAAGGTGAAATCAGACGAGACAGTTTTAAATAACACCCCAATTTTTCTTCTATTTTGTGCATAGAACGCTACAAAGGATGAGACTTATGGTTGGTTTTTCGTGTTCTTTTCAAATGTCATCAGTAGCTTGACTCACTATTGGTTTTAATCTGTTAAAAAATATAATTACAAGTTAAAGACGGAATCAGTGTAAAAACAACCACTTCACTACGAGACTGGTATCGGCTATGCCTTCTGTAAATTCCTGTGTGACCAAACATATGATATCCTTCCTTCAGTACGTTCACACTTTCGTGAAAACTGAAATAACTTCTCTATGTCTGTATTTGTGCCTTCATTAGTGAGAATGCAAGTCTTGTTGGATATAAAGGAAAAGACTACAGCTTTCTAGAAGAAATCAGTACCCGTGTTATACCTCCCTTCTGAAAATATATTCACTTGTTTTTTATAATTACTTTGTAGAGAACTGCTTTCTCGTTTGTGCGTTGAAATGCGTCATTGTACGATGCATTCGTAATATCTATAACCTTCAGACCCTTTTTTTTTTAAAGGTGTTATGTACGTATAAATAATATTCTGAAATCGTAATTTAAATGTTTGCCCATGCGAGAAACAAGTCTTCTAATGAGAGATTTTACAGAAGTTGCTTTCGTAGTGAATAGAAGCTTTTTTATATTGGTTGTTTTTTTTTAGCGATATGATACGAATATGAGAGTATGTCTCTGTAATTGTGCAGATCCGTGTTCCTTGTGATCTTGATGCAGAGATCATTGGCATTCTCAGTAATGGAGACCTGTTAGTGGAAAAGTTGACTGGCACACACGTCTCTCCAGATATGGAAAAAGAAAACTTAAAAATTCTTTTAACCGTGTATTATATTTTTTTTACGTATTTTCCAGATGTTTTACTTTGTTTCCTAAATATGTCTTCCTGTCGTAGAAAGTGTTGTGAATGTTGACAACACCAACTTTGTTTTTGAACTTTCACCTTGTGTCGTATCGTCTGGTAGACCAGTGGTATTCAATCTTTTTTGTTCTCGTACCCCCAGATATAATTTCTCTTCAACTTTGTACCCCCAAAGTTGTTGGTTTATAATTCAAGTTATACATAGTATATAATCTACATCTAAAATAAATTACATTACTGATTATTTAGTGTTTATCATAAAATTATATATATTTTTTAAATTTCACGTACCCCCTAAGATGTCTTCGAGTACCCCCGAGGGTACGCGTACCCCAGGTTGAATACCACTGTGGTAGAGCCACAAACGTGGCTTGGCCGACGTATGTTTCATATTCGGTTTTACCGATAAGTTTGTGCGTCACACTAATCAGCAAATTCATCTTTTTCATGTATCGTCCTATTTATATTTGTCGTTTTGTTTCAATTAATTTTTGAGAAAACAAACGATAAGCCCCGGTGAAATTTCAGGTTTTCCTTCTTGGTTATTTGTCAGTATTTTTCCAAGCACCAAAGTTATGTGGGTACGTGGTGGGATAGCAATTAATAACACGAACCTGACATAACTCGAAGTTAATTAATTTTTTTTAACAAATTAGGACGATTCAAAGAATGGCCTTATGAGATGAATCTCTAAATCGAATCTGATAAAAATTTGATGCACCTCTGTATTAACCCTTATGTGGCGAAAGCTGTCCGTCGGATAGACGTTCTTAGACGTGAACGAGGTCTAACATTCTAGAACATTGAGAGTATTTGATGTATTATTGGCATTTCAATAACAGATCTCGCAAGATTTACCGTTGAGTTCATATTATCTTTGAGATAGAAACGTATGCATTTCAAGGAGAACAGTTTTCTTGACTTCTGTACGTAGCAGAAGTATCTTTTTTTGGAGTTCTTTGTTTACGAAGTAGGATATATTGCTTGCTGCATACGTAAGGATGTTCATGTAGGACAGCATCGCCTTCATCCGTGCAGTCGCTGAACAGACGGAAATATGTTTAAGTAAATTGATGCCGGATCGCTCCTAAATAGTCAAATCTCCTCAAATTAATGTTGTATCTGTTCTTACCAAGTGTATAAGTTTTTTTAACTTAAACTCTAGTGTGTACTTTAGTTGGCAGTATTGATATTGTTTTTGAACGTCATTATTTATTTTCTTGGTTCAGGTTTCTACTGCATTTTATGTGTGCAAATAAGTTTTTATCATCGTCCTTGCGGATATTTAAAAGATTTGAATTTATCTGTGAGTTGTGTAAGTTTCTGAAGTGATTAATTATCATAGTGATGATGAAAATCTCCCATCGTCGTGTATATCACGCACTTACCTTGTGTAATTCGCGTCACTTATCAAGTTAAAATGTAAACTGGAAGTTATTTGTACCGTATTATCAGAGCTTTCACTGTATACAAACCATGATTATATGGTAATAGATATATTAATCGTGTATATTTCGATATTATGGAAATATTAAATAAATATATTGCGGGTAGGCCCTGTACAAAAACAAGGACCCCTACCAAGCCATGTGTTGTTAGTATATCTTAAGTCAGTGGATGTTGAAATTATTAATAACTGAGTATGAAGACTTGTTTTAAAGAAATTTTGACAGTTGCAACATAGAAGACGAAGGATACACAGCAAACGTGCTAATAGTTCCTGATGAATCTCCTGTATTCTTGATTCCCCGTGTTAGGTATAAATCATTTTAGTATGAAAGTGAGTGTTCAAGTGTATAACGTAATTCTAGTTTGCCCCACTTGTATGCTGTATATGAAGACCAAGGTTTAAAAATTGTAGCCAGGTATATCAACCAAAAAAGGATGTTATTATACGCTTCAACTATTAATCGAGTACCAAAAAATATCGTAATAAATGGATGTGTGGCTTTTTTTTATTATAATATATAAGAAACAGGGAGAGAGGATGAAAAAGGAAGGGGTTGACTGAAGATGACATTCCTCTTAGCGTGATGCTTTGTTTGCTGCGTGTTGCCTATATCCAGTCGTCTAGGGGGTCCGAGGTGGGACGTGACTGATTTCTGTCTGTATGTCGCCAGCCATTGCCTGTCAAGTAGAATCATGTATACTTTATATATACCAGGCTAGGACATACGTTGCCAAGTTACCAATTACCCCAAAGAATTTTTACGTATGCCTGATTCGCCATGTTAATTTAATGGGCTGAGCTGTGCCTGCGATGCTAATGCTTAGGGAGAATGGTTAAATTACGATATTTTAATTATAATTCAGAATCACTACCTGACTTTTTGTAGACAAGTATGAAAAAAAAAAGAGGTTCTGGCTGATTAATATATTCAGTTGAGGTAATAATTTTATTTTTTTTAAAAAAAAAAATTGTATTTGTGTGAACGTAATTCAGAAGGACGAAACTAATGACGTGTGTCAGAAAAAACTGGTAATGGTACGTGAAATTGGTTCTGGCCATATTATTTTTTTTTTCAGAAACAGGTCCTAAGTCCTGTTTCTCGTAATTTAATTTTTTCAGTTATTATATTTTATCTGACATGCTGTTTGCTTGGTTCCTGAAAATGGCAACGTTTTCCAGCAGAGTGCATTTACCTAGCAGGGTACGTATATCATTCATGTAAATAGTGTATATTATATGATGATGATGATTATTATTATTATTATTATTACTAGTATAATGTATACTTGACTGGTACTGAATACGATAACTGTATAGTTTGCTTATTATTCTGTTAGTGGCGTGTGAGTCCCTGCTAGTCCTGATTCTTCGCTCGGAACAAAAGAATTTGCCTTCACTATATCCGAGCAGCCCTGGTATATAATAAAATTCTAGCAGGAATCACACGTGTTATGCCTCTGGTGCTGTTGGGATTGTCGAGAAATTTGCGTCTAAACTTTGTGATTGCATCACCAAGAAAGTGAACTACTAACACTAACGTGTAAATTTTTTACACTTATAATGAATTAATAGAGATTCTTTTACAGTAGTCATTAATAGTTTAGAGAATGAATGTTGAAGGAAAGGCAGACATTTCAAATGTTTCTGGTTATTAATGATTATTATAATTAATCATGGCTGCAGATGTTAATGTAATTAAAATTAATTGCATGTGAAGACTGGGATATATATTGTATTTTCAACTGTAAAATACTGAAAATGTTCAAACAAACAGTTGCTTCGATACATTCGTAGGGGTTTTTTGGCAGTGACTGATTTAGCCAAACTTTGCACTGTTTAGCAGATTCTGATAAACTAGTCTTTCATAATGAAGTAAAGAGGACTTGATGACTTCAGCTTCAGATATTGTAGCAACACTCAGTATCCATCCTCTCTTCTGCTAATTGCTGAAATATGTAATCTTATATTTTATTAATGATTCCAGTTAATTTCTTTGAGACTTTGATGTGTTTTCAACTCCAGGAGTTGATATTTTGAGTTTTCGGTAGCATTTGAGTCTTGTGCGTACTTTTAGGCTTAAGTGTGCTTAGAGTCAGTAACTGACAAATGTTTTTGGTAATATATCATTCTATTTAATAAAAGTATTTTTATAGGTAGAACAAGAAATTCGAGTGCTGAAGACCTTAGAACAGTACATACGTAATTTAAATAATATGTCAACATTAAGGTCCCCTTCCCAGTGTAAATGTTATAAGAGTTAACCCTACACTAATCAGTGTGCGTGTGTGTTATATAAGAATTAATATTTGTGTACATAATCACATAACTTCCGCTAGTCACAAGTAAGAGTTGCAAATGAATTAGGATCACAGGTGTAACGAGGAGGCATCTTAAATGTCCACAGCTGTATTGTAGTTCAGATTCAAATATAAATGATTTTTTGTTTGAATATTAGTGTCTGCTGATTAGTTTACTTGAGATAATCTATGATTAATTAAACACGTAAGTATGTACGTAGAAATAAACAAGTTGAATGCCATTCTCTGGAACTGAGAAACAAAACGTATGTTTCGTATAAAGAACTGGCAGTTACTACGTTTGTGTGTTCATAGATTTGTGTGCGGTGTTAACCGGTAAGAAGTGAGGTTATGTTTGTCCAGATATTAAGAATATGGACGTTTAGTTACACTGAAGCTGGTGTTTGAAATGATAATACATGCCTCGTCTTTTTTTAATAATGAGAAACATAAGTTTGAAGTTCTGGGACATTGTACATTTCTGTTTTCAGGTCACCAGAATTTATATAAATGCTGTTATTAAGAATGGTACGATGAGAGATTGGTGACTCACAGAACTACATATAATTGTTTGTGATAGTATATGTGCATTTTTGTTTTGTTTTGTTTGCCAGAGTGAAAGAGACGGTTGGTGAGGGACTTTTTCGATGTTGGTAGAAGGTAATGGTCTCCTTCCCATACAGCACCACAGGCTTATCCACTTTTACGACATACAAAAAAGTAAATGTTTGATTCTTTTCAAAGTGACTGTGATAAACGTGTTTAGGAGAAATGTTATAAATAAAGATATAAATAAACGAATGTATAGATTAAAATGTATAATTGTTATTCCCTTCACTGTAAATTACCCTACCACCTACAGGAATACCAAAATAACTCAATGGATTTGCTGTGCAGTGCAGCCATTATTCTGTACTTAATTATGGCTAAACCTTTTACTCCATTGTAGAAGGAACGTACTAGAGTAGTATTGGAAATAGGATTTCTTTGCGTTCATAAAATGTGCATTCTAGCCTTTTGTGACCTTGATAAAGACGAAAGAATCCTGTAAAATTATTCTGGAAAATTATCTTCATGCTCCTGTTAAACTTTGGATAGAATCCATTGTCGTATTTTCGCACCATTAGCTACAACAAAGTGGATTTAACGTTCAAGAGAATGCACAGTATTCAGTGATAATAGCTTTGCATACACAGCCATTTCATGGAGAGTGGGTAGATATAACGACTCTGTATCAAACTGCAATTGTGATTTAGCATTGATTTATTATGACAAGTCGGTTTGTTTTCGATGAACTTCAACCCTTTAAAGCCCGTTGGTAACTGATACATACTATGTGCTTTAACAATCGGTAACTTTGAATCTTATCCACGCAGTTTATTTATGGATTATCACAATAAATGGATTATTTCTCGACAGCAGTAACTAGCTGACGTTTGTAATGGAGACGTTGTGTTTTCTTTGCGGTAGGGACTGAATATTTAAAAATGGATTATGAGAAAACTGTCATAGCTTGCTTAAAAATATTAGGACATTTGACTCTAGGGTTTCTGGAGACCCTAAGGGCACTTGGTGTCCGGGAGAAATTATAATCGGGGACCTCATGAATAGATGTCACAAGGGTTACGGTTTTAGCAAGGCAGTTCGGTGGAGAATGTTTAATGTCTGTGATTGACAGTCTGTTTCCTGTTAGAATTCTGCACTGTCAGTTTCTGAATGGACAGGCCATTTATAACACGTAACTTTTTTAAAAAAAAGGATTATGGCTACCTCACAGTGCTTGGAGGTCACATATGTCGATAAGCTTCTATTTCGCAACGTTAATAGTTGAGGCTTTACATCCATTGAAACTCTTATGATATTTCGTAACCTGTGAAGTTTATAAATTATTGTTAAATGACCTGAGAATTAAGACAGGTTCTATGAATGGATGTTTCCGTAGATAAGAGAGCCAATGTCATTCAGGGTCAATTATTGAACTGTCGAAAGTAACAGTGAAATAACTTGACAACTGTCAGTTGTTTTCGTTCCTCTCCCATTTAATAATGCAATGATATGTTCCGTTTTCATTGTTGAAAGTAGCGAGTGACTGAATAAACACCGAAGTTTACAAGGAGTAAATCAAAGTAAATAAATTCTGTACGTAATTAACGAGCAAATAATTTAATAACTGCGAATCCGGAGGAAGATAGCAAACATTCTGCAAGTAAATTAACCTGAATAATTGCAAACAATATGCGAACTGAAAACAAATTCGGAAATGAATAATCGCAAACAATATGCAAACTGAAAACAAATTCGGAAATGAATAATCACAAACAATATGCGAAGTGAAGAAACTGAAAACAAATTCGGAAATGAATAATCGCAAACAATATGCAAACTGAAAACAAATTCGGAAATGAATAATCGCAAACAATATGCGAACTGAAGAAACTGAAAACAAATTCGGAAATGAATAATCGCAAACAATGTGCGAACTGAAGAAACTGAAAACAAATTCGGAAATGAATAATCGCAAACAATATGCAAACTGAAAACAAATTCGGAAATGAATAATCGCAAACAATATGCGAAGTGAAGAAACTGAAAACAAATTCGGAAATGAATAATCGCAAACAATATGCGAAGTGAAGAAACTGAAAACAAATTCGGAAATGAATAATCGCAAACAATATGCGAAGTGAAGAAACTGAAAACAAATTCGGAAATGAATAATCGCAAACAATATGCGAAGTGAAGAAACTAAAAAAAAAATTCGGAAATGAATAATCGCAAACAGATTTCGCTTAATATGCATGTTGTCGTATTAAAGCGCTCGTGAAGAATGTGTCTGTTTTAGTTCCTATTCAGTGATGGAAAGTACGAATGAACACACGTGTTTGTTTCACCTGAGGGAGCACCCGCCATATCTAAGTACAGTTTCTGTGCCCGGGGCACCAGCTCGCGTGCCGCATGCAGCTCCATCTATCTTTCATTATCTCTTGCGCTTCGCTTCGCTTCCTGGCGTCGTTTTCAGCTATTCAAGTCGCTTCCTCCAGCATTTGTGTCCATTATTCATGCTGGGACGCGCTTGTATTCCGTGCTTCACCGGAAAAACAACGCGATTTAGATCCAGAGGAACAGTGACGTATGTTACATATGAGGTAGACTTCATGATTCACAGAAGATCACGTCGCGCACTTTCGTCGTGAATACTGCGGACTTCACGAAGTTGCGAGAAACATATAACAAGGCTAGTCTGTGTTTGTCTGAGGAAAACATTTCAGGAGAACTGGTCGCATTATTCACGTCAGCGGGTGCTGAAGAATTGTATTGTACCATTTTCCAAATCGGACGCCATTTTTATATTGGCCGGGATAAGTTGCGAGGATGAACCAGTAGTTATAAAGGAATATCTTCTCAATATGACCGAACGCAAATGAAAAGTTCGCATTTTAGCCCTTGAAACCTTATAAAGCACCCACCACCTACTTCAAAAATCAGTAACTGATCATTTTGTCCACGATGTGTGTTTATTAAACGTTTTGTGTGATTCTCAGGATAAGCAGCTATCAATTATTAAAACAGTATTAACACAATTTAAACTCTGTAATACTTAAATGTTCGTTTTCCGCGCTGTACAGACTAAGTCTTTAAGTGTTACTTAGATGAGCTTCGTGCCTCAAAGTGTTCCTACTGCATCCATATGTAGGCTAAAGGTGAGGTTAGGTTTGGTAAATAATAATACTTTGTGGTTTAATGCTAATAAAACGACATTCGTTTCAGTGAGGTAATCGAAGTCAGATCAATTTTCTGTCAGGTAATGCAGTTTGGTTTCGCTCGTGACTCGTAGCGGGAGACCGAACTGCTGTTGACATCTGTAAGGGAGGGGATTGTAACCCGTACCACATATAATAATTACAATTCATAATTTGTGACGGCACAATTTATATGTAATAACGAGTCAGTTTTGTGTGTGTGTGTAATGTTAGTTTTCTGTGTTAGCTCACGCTGCATTCTAGCAGTTGGCCAGAGCGATACCTGGTAGTCAGTGGAGTACCTAGGACTTAAACTAGTGAGACAGGATTAAATGTAAATTATCTCTAATTACATAGCTTAGAGTAATAAATTGTATATGCTGTTCGCATTAATGCCTATCCAGTGACGAAGTGAATTAGTCACAATAATTCAGCAACTTGGTTAACTATGGGATGGATGCCATGAGTTCGATTCCTCAAAAGAATATGATTTGTTTCTAAGTCATCGCAACCAGAATAACTCTAGAATTATCTATCCTTTCCTGTCTGTGACGGGGGCTATCTGTTAAAGGATAAAACAGCCGTAGCATGAAACTGGTACCTCCACTTCCATTATACGCCTTATTACTGTTTATGTACAGGGAAATTTATATATGTTCCTTCAGTATTCACCATAAAAATATTTATTGCTTAATTTAATATTGTCAGAAATGTCGGCCTATGAGCAGTGCAGATATGTATATATGCTCTCTTTGATTTACACCACAGTAGAATAATCTCCATGGCAATGATAATTAAACAAAATGTTCTATAAGAATTATTTTAATTTTTATATTTTTCATCTCTCGTCTTTCAAAAGAGAATTAATTGCTAAATAAACGGTAAATCTGTTATGTACCTTGTGTCAATGTAGGATGTTTTTGAGACATAAGAAATGTCCTCCTTTCCGTACATTGCAGTTTACAGCAACAAATCTTTTCCTTCGTGAGCAGTGCCTCATCTCTGCGACTGTACGACAAAATAGCCAAACCCCTTTCCATAATCTTTGTCCGATTACCCAGAATTCAATACCAGTCTGCTAGTTATTTTTCGTGATACAACGTGTGTTGTGGACGTCTTATATTTTGCAAGTTTGTTTGTAATTTTTGCATGTTTTACAACATAAGAACGTTTAGAATTCTACGTGATGTGATTGTGTATAGGTGGAACTGTGTTATGATGATAATTTCCGTTCATAATTTCCGAAGAGTTTGAAATTGTGGATGACGACTTTAACCTAACTTCAGAATCTGTGTGTGTGTGGGCAGTGGCTTGAAGAAACATGATACAGGAGCACCGAAGAGATGTGTGAAAGGTAAGGGATTATTCTAATTAGATTATAAGGCTAATACATATTATTTAATTTACGAAGACCTACAAAGAAATTACGTAGTGTAAAATAGGTGGGTGTACTTCATGGACGAACCAAACTTGGCGTCGAAAGGATCTTTACAGCGGTATTGTGCGTAATTATGAACACAGTTTTCGCTAGCTTTTGTCATAATGTTTAAACGAAGTTCACATACACTATATTCCCAGGATTAATTTTAATATTATCCTCCCATGCCTATGTCTCCTAAAGGTTAATTTTTTTAAGATTTTCTACTGGTACTTATATACATTTCGAGGGTCTCCTGAACATTCTACATGCCCCACCCATCTCACCTGCATTGATTTGATTAATCTAATAAATGGATGTTTGAAATTTCGTTTTTATATTTTACTATCAGAATAAATTATGATTTCAGACTCCCGACACGTGGTCGGCCACAGAAGTTTTATAACTGGGTTTTTGAAAATAGGCCTGTCTCTCGCAGGACAGTACTTTGCTACCAAATTCGAGCGTGTCGAGGGCTTTGTCAGTGGGGAAAATAATTTAGAATGAAGTGAATGTCAATAATAAGTTTGCGTCTAGCTGATCGTGTGTAGGGAGTTACGGAAGTTGATCACAACAAGAAGGTGTTTTCACAAACGTAGCTTTGGGGACGAATTCGTGATTGTAATACGGTCAGCGGTGATAGATATTAATATCACCGTTGTTTATAAATTTATGTTTTCTCATGCATTGTATAAAGAAGGTGAAATAGAGGACGAATTTAGGTTTTGGCGAATATGTTAAATTTCGGAATATATATTATTTATATTAGGGTATACTTATTGTACTTAATAACAGAGTATGAGAAATGTTAGTCCCACTTAATAAGTGTCTTAACGCCATGAAAACTTAAGTGAATGTTTATGACATCGTACCCGAGTTAATCTGTAGTTGTCATGTCTTCGGTGCATAACTGACGATTATTAAAGAAGATGATAGTCTTTTGGGATGTTACGCTGTTTAGTCTGGAGGGCTTTTACCGACGTTTCGGAGGAACTTATTGACTCCTGAAGGGATTAATAGACATTTATATTGTTGAGGTCGAAACGTGCTAACGTCTTAACTCCGTGACCAAATGGGGAGAAGTCCAACCAATGCGAATAACTGATAGCTACTTCAGCAGTTTTCTGACTACGTAATTCTGAACTGAGTATCTTAGACCCACTATCGCTTTGAAACAGGCTTATTCGAGTAAGTACAGACCGACAGATTTTATGTAATAAAAACTGTTTGACTGAATATCTGTTGTCAATATAATATAAATAAGAAACTGCACGCAAAGTATGATGAATCACCCTGTGGATCGACTAACCCATTTATAAACTTTTCCACTGTGGAGGAAAAGGCAATTTGACGAAATGAAATGAAACTCCGGGTAATGATTGCTTGCAACGTGACTCGGTAATGTAGCGTAAGGCAGCCATGACATCTGCAGATTACCCTCACACGTCTGTCTCCAGAATCACCCACGTCTGTACGTCACGTTAAAGATTCTGTAACACTGAAGCAGTTTCTGTCGCTAATAATGATCGATTGTTTATTAATATATTGAGTCTGTCAGTGCTATTATATTTTAATCGCGTTCGCAAGGAAGTTTAGCTTTAGAATTAGGTTATCCTTTAGGATGCAGTTGCTGACGCTAGGGGCAATTGTCGTCTTGAGTCGAAAGCAATTGGAATGAGAAATCTGTCGACGTGGGTGCCTGATAATCCAAATTTTTGCAAGGAAATTTGATCGTCGAGGCGTGAAGTTTTTCCCCTCGCCGTCCTTGGGACCTGGAATAACTGTGATGTGGCCTAGACTGTAATTATATCTCAAGTAATTTCATGCTGATATATACGTAGGCATGATTTTAAAATCGTAAAAGGATCAACATTTCTTCAGAACGTTTACAAATGTCAGCCAAAACAGACCTTAATAATTATGACTTTTTTTAATATTAATAGCATCGTATCCGTATATATTTTGATAATGATTTGCTCCTCGATTTTCTTTTTGCCAGTTCTTCTTATTCTTCTTTACGTCTTCTAATACGTGAATGAATCATTTCCTATTTGGTCTTCCCAGTTGATGTTTTCCTTTACATTTTATTTGTAATGCCTTTCGTGGTATTCTGGTCGTGCCCTTTCGCTTTACATTGACAAACTATGTTTATAAAATTATGACTACAGTTTACAAATGTTCAAACATTTCTCTGTTTAAATCCCGGGCGTTAAGTCTCGACCATCACCATGACGTCACTCCAGACAGCATTTCGACATTTTTATGGTGAGGGCTAATGCCATCTCCATCCGTGAAGTTAAACCGACCCATTACGCTGCTCGAGGTCTGGTTAGACGATGACAGTTGTCTGTCTATCCGAGAGAACACAAGACGTGTATATCGTATGCACTGAACTAGCTACGTATAAACACGTCAGGCCACTTGGCTGAACAGCTCACTCCATGGGATACAGTCCTTATTGAGAAGCTGGCAGTCTGTTACCCAGTAAAAACGTGACAGTGGAACCACGGTTCCGGAGAATTTGACGTAAATACGTCTATACGGAAAGGAAGTTTATATATTGGCTTTATTCTAAATATTTCCTTTATACATGCTTTACAATTGAGTAAAGTTTGATTAAGACTTTGCTTATTCAACTTAAATTAGTTACGCTTAAGATGGGTCTGTGGTAGCTGAATGTAATGTAAGGTAATGTAATGAAATGTTTTATAGGTAACAACAATGCCGAGTAAACAGATGACGTTTCCAAGGTAACATAATAATGCAGTTACACTTTTTCGTAACACATTTTTGCCGAATGACACTGACCCTAAAATATAGACGTATTTACGTCAAAAAATTGTCTTTTATGAAAGCCGAAGTTTCGTAACAAACCGAAATCGGTCCCTGTCCTGGGCGACATGAAGGAGGTCCACAACCTCAAACCGTATTCCCTAAAGTACCACTTTAATATTAGCCTTCCATCTACATTTAGGTCTTACGAGTGTTTTTTTTTCATTGGGGAGTTGTATTATGAGATGCACTGTACTCGCGTATTTTATTTCGTCGAAAGTGTATGCAAACATTTATTATTATTTTTTTTTTATTTAGGATGTCGGAGAAAATTTGATTTGTGGTTATATCGAAGTTAGAGTCATATAATTTCGTAATTTCCACACATTTGCAATTATAATAATAATAATTCTGATATGCCGGAATTTAGTCGTATTCAGGAAAGAATATTATTCCAAATAAGTCACAGTATGTAGTTCGATTAACACGGACAATCACGTCCTTGTAGTGCCTCATAGGGGACAATGCAGTATCTCTGCTGCCTTCTGTTGTGTAGTTGATTAACTCTCGTAGACTAATGAAAGCTTTCAGATACCATTGTTGACAGCTGAAAGCGACTTCAGTCAGTCAACACTCTCCCGTGCTGGGATAATTACACTTCTCCGACGCTAGATTGCTGCCCACTGTAGACAAATCGCTGATGCAAAGTAATTGAATTGTTTTAATTACTGAGTTACAAATGCTTCGTCTTCATTTGTTATATATTTAGATGCAGAATAATACGACAGAAGATTCAGTAGATTTCTTCCATCTTCTTATTTTAATTGTCTAACCATTCATTGTAGATGAAATTAGATGGATGTTCAATATGTCGGTCGTTGAGGACCATCGAACAAAATCGATGCAAAAATTTTAATTTCTTCATAGTTTGTAATGTTTCAAGGCAGCTGGAAGTCACTAGTAGGAGAGGGGGGAGTTACAGTGTGACGAATCTTCGCGATTCTCGTCTTCGCAGTTTGACATAGAACAAGGGAAGAAATTATGGTCCATGTCTCACTCAGTTACTGCCGTCACATTCACTCAAATAGGATGCTACTAGATTTTTTTAGTGGAAGGGCCTGCATTTGCTGAAAGTTGTCAGGAAACTTCAAAACCAGACTTTATGGTCGAGACAAGACTTGGTAATTAACAGCGCATGCAGATGGCAACATGACGCTGTACTGACAGGATCACGGAAGGAGAATTATCGCCCCCGGGGCAGAATTCGATGGGTTCCAGAAGGACAATCACAGAAGAATGTCTAAGAGTAGCCTAACACACGACAGTGGCCAAGAACAAGACGAGAAACATTGAACGTCTTCTGGGTTGATGCGTACTGTATACGGACGTTTCGGAGGAACGTTATTTATTTATACAGGTTTAACCGTTGAGCTTTGTAATAGTAATGAGTTGTTTTCTTTGAGGTACGGATTGAATTCATAAGTATTATTCAGGTGAGTTGAATAAGTTTTATTTTAAGAGAGTAAAACAGAAATGTTTGTAAATACCGCGTGGGATTCTAGTGTAAATATAAAACAGACGTAGGCAGCTCTGACTGGCGCGCATTCGGTGTGAACTAATCTAGGACTGCAAGCATAGACGGAAATGAAGACACTTGATGGTAATTACCGACTGTAGTTAATAAACTGCTGTGCTGCTGGGACATTCAACTGTTAATAAAGAGGGCAAGATGCAACTTTGCTGCAGGAAATAGAGAGAGATTTTGGTGAAAGAGTGGAATCAGCGATTTCAAGCAGACCGATCAGGAGTTGCTCTGACAGAAATCATTTTAAATTCCACGACTTTAGTGCGTCATCATTTCTTTTTTTAAGATTCTTTTTTTTTCCTCAGCAAGTGGTGATTTGCGTTTTGTTATACACATTATTTCATAAAGTCGTTTGCTGCACGCAAGGCGTAATCTAGGTTGGTCATTTAAAGCAGGAACTGGCGCAAATAATATTTAAGAATTCAGTCCGTACCGCAAAGAAAACACCATACTTAACCATTACAACGATGAGTTACTTAATCCTTTTTTTTAAGAAACCGGTCCCTATTTACAGCGAGAATCGTGTATATAATTGTGTGTGTAGTATAATTGTACAGTTCGTGGATTCTGGAGCATTAAAAAGTCCAGATATATAATTTTGCGATACTTTTTTTAAAATAGAGAAATCGATTGCCATATTTTTAGAAATCGTTACGAACGATAGTGTTCTTTCGATTATTGATTATACACTGGTAATTATAGCAGCCTGTTCCCCCATACACAATCAGTACAACAAATTGATCGTAAATTTTCGTTGCGTTGAATAAACCGCTTGTTTTTACCTTTCTTGATGCCCCTCGGATCGGTGGTTGAGTCAGACAATCGGGTACCGTCACTGCAGAACCTTGCTATTAGGGTTGCAATAAATAACCAGAATCACAAGCAAAACTACAGAGAAATTGCGAAACTGAAGGGGGGGGGGGCCTTTGTGGAACCAGTTTCGTCCGTGCAATCAACTACCAGCTGAGAGGCCATGGGAGTGGAGACCCCCCCCCCTCCCCAAGTAAATCCTCAAACAAACTGGATTATCTCATGGTGAAATTACCAAAAAAAAAAAAGTTTTGGAAATGCTTTTTAAAACTGTTATAATCGTGATGTTGATCCTCCAAATAGTAACGTACAGCCCCACATGATTTTTGTTTAGGGTAATGAAATATCGAGAAATTATGGGCAGACAAATGCGTACAGAGTTTTTGGCGCAGAGACGTCTTGGAAAGCGACCATTTTTATGACCAAGAAGGATGTAGACAGATAACATCAAAGACGAAGATTGCTTACGTTGCGTAGTCTGATAAACGTTTATCGATATTTCAGAGGTGCGTACTGCCTCCATCGTCAGGACGGGCACCAGTAGCTTGATTTTGTAAACACGGTCATGAAACTTCTGGTTCCATAAAATGCCGGGAATTTCGGACTATCTTGTAAGGTTAACTTCTGAAGAAGGATTTTTGCTATGTTGAGTTGTTTAAACCGTTCTTCGATTAAAGGCGAGCCAAAAAAAGTCAACCTTCTCCTCCGGTGGAACGAAGTGGCAGGGCCGGAAATAAAATCCGGCTGACGCGGCGCTGTTTTAGGGCGGGCGCATAGGTTAGGGTAGGGTGGGGAGGAATATCTAATTGCGGCGGTTAATGGGGTGGTTGCGCGCTCGCTGGTACTGGACGCACGGGTTGCAGGCTATAAGTCAAGTTGATGACTCCTCCGTGTGCCGTTATCCTGTGCACCGCTTTGTTACCATGAGCTAGAATACAAAGACGCTCGAGGGTGAACTGGGCCCTTGTGGCATTTACGTGGACACCTCCCATACAGATTGGCCAGGGTACAGACATTGTCAAAATTATTGTCGTGGGAATGTGCAATCACGGGTTCGAGTTCTGTTTAGGATGTTTCTGATGTCCTTAGATTCGCATGAAATGGTGACCCATTGTTTTGCTTTTATGAATTTCAATTCCCTCCATAATTGCCATTACTTTCCTATAAATGTTGTTTAATCTTTTTTATCACCAGTTTATTAGTATTTACTAAAATCTTCCTGATGGTATCAGCACTTGTATATTCTTGGGTCAGTTATGCTAAGTCAGTCCCCCCCCCCCCCCCCGAGGTCTCTAAAAGATCATAATTGCCGTCCATCTGGCTGTAACATTCCACAGATATTTTATTTATTTCTTCTTAGTTTCAAACATTTTCACGAACACTTTGTTACCAGACTCTGGTAATTTATCTTTTCCTCGAAGATAAGACATGGCGTCTCATATCCATACAGAACAATTGGCAGAATTGTTTTCTTATTGTATCCAGTTCTTTATTTTTTTAAATAGATTGGATAACAGTCTACAGACTGAATAATTAAAAGTATTTTAATAATAAATTAATGTTCTATTGTCATCACAGATTTAATGATGAAAACTTGTACATTTTAGGAATCGGTCTCGGGATTTTATATAAGTTACTTCAGAAAACGAGTACTCTGTTCTGTGCCAAATCCTTGTTTGCAAAATAAACGGAAGACAGAAGTTAATTCTGAACGCTTCGCCCTATGGTCCAGTCGCAAGGCACAACAAAGAAGCCGCACAAGAGAGAACAGAAGAGTGTGGGTTGCATTAAGCTAAACGAATCATACTAACAGAATTTGACTTTGTAATCGGGTTACTTTGAAGGCTAAAGCAGACAGTTAGACAAAGCCCAGATGATGGAAATTATAAAAAAAGACGGGCGGGGTTTATTCTTAAAGACCACAGAGGGACCATATTCACCGCCATATTTCAAAAGAATATAATAATATCTAAAGGAATATCGCATCGAGGAATCGATACAGCCCTCAGACCGCCTCGGGACAGCGCGGGGAATTGAACATGGCCCGAGGCGTAATTCCGCGGTTACAGATCAGGATCGCAGTGCGTCGTGAAACTCGGCTACGCGGTCGACATGGTAATAGTGAGGCGTGCCAAGATATGATGGAAAAGCTAAGGGTTCCGAAGGAATTGTCCCTTGTGAGATGGCTGGCTGCGATTATAAAGATATCTGTCTTTTAGAATGTCGGAGGTCCATGCTGCCTCCATCATCAGGGCGATCATCCTTATGATGAATGCAGCAAGGTCATCTGAAACGCTGGTAAACTTCTGCCAGATTACACGGCGTTACAACCCAGAAGACGGCCATCTTCGGATTTACTGTCCTTTGAAATAACAGGACCGAAGACACAACGCTGATGTGTGATTGTACTGAAGATTTCTGTCTTCTGGGTTGTTGCGCTGTGTAGTCTGGTCGATGTGAACCAACGTTTCAGAGGTCATACTGCCTCCGTCATCAGAGTATGAAGATTTCTGTCTTCTGGGTTATTGCGCTGTGTAGTCTGGTCGATGTTAACCAACGTTTCAGAGGTCATACTGCCTCCGTCATCAGGGCGATGAATATGCCAATAGGGTGTGAGGAGTTGGATTTTATAGGCAGGGACGTGAAAGGTGTAGCCTGCCCCGAGCCAATGGGAGCAGGTATGGGAGTGGACCAATGGTAGCACGTGGGCGAGGGTGGGAGAGGGAGAGAAAGTAGAGAGAGAAAGGTGAGTGTAGTTGTATGGATAAAGGCCCTGAAAGGGGCCGAGTTACTGGTCTGGTTGGTTCTGGCGGCGCACTCTTGCTCGTTCTCGGAGTCCTCGGAGTGTGTGGATCAGAGGCTTCCAGGACCGGCTCAGGTGAAGTCCATCTTCCTTGTTAAAGTTATCAGGATGAAGTTCGATCTCGATGGCTTCCCTGATTAACCGGTCCATGTAGCCGGTTTTTGAGGAGAGGATAGAAGTGTCCTCTAGCTGTATCTTGTGCTCCAAGTTGAAGCGGTGTTCAGCAACCGCAGATTTCTCGGGCTGCCCGAGCCGGATGTGGCGTTCGTGCTCCTTGATCCTGGCCTCAACGGAACGGCCTGTCTGGCCGATGTAGACTTTTCCGCACTCGCAGGGAACTCTGTATACGCCAGGCGTCTTCAGTCCTAGGTCGTCCTTTACCGGCCGGAGAAAACTGGGAATTTTCTTTGGCGGAAGACCAACAGACTTGATGTCGTGCCTGGCCAGCAACCTGCTTATGCGGTTGAAGGTCGTCCCGACGTAGGGCAGGAAGGCAACCGAGGCTGGTTTTTCAGTAGGCGGTGGCAGCCTCGCAGGCGGATTGAGAGCTTTCTGAATCTGACGGTTGCTGTACCCGTTTTTCCTGAAGGTGGTGGTGAGTGCCTCCAGTTCACTCTGTAGGCTGTCGTGGTCGCAAAGGGCTTTAGCCCTGTGTACCAGGGTCGAGAGCACGGCCTGTTTGTTGGACGGGTGGTGATGGGAATTGGAGTTGAGGTAAAGGTCGGTATGGGTTGGTTTCCGGTACACCTTGTGGCCTAATGAGCCGTCAGGTTTCCGGTGAATGTCTATGTCGAGGAATGGGAGATGGCCGTCCTTTTCAGTCTCCATGGTGAACTGGATGCTCTCGTGAATGCTGTTGAGGTGGCTGAGGAACTCCGCGAGCTTGTCAGGGCCGTGGGGCCAGATGACAAACGTGTCGTCTACGTAACGGAACCAGCAGAGGGGCTTGAAGGTCGCCCCGTCCACCGCCATTTCTTCAAAGTTCTCCATGTAGAAATTGGCGATGACAGGTGATAGTGGGGAACCCATAGCCACCCCGTCGGTCTGTTCGTAGAACCGGCCGCCGAACTTGAAATATGAAGAGGTTAGTACCAGGTGGAACAGCCTCAAGACGTCGCCATCGAAGTGCCGTTCCAGGAGACGTAGGGCATCACCAACGGGTACCATGGTGAAGAGGGACACGACATCGAAACTAACCATGATGTCCCCAGGACCCACGCGGAGCGACTTGATAGTATTGATGAATTCGGTGGAGTTCTTCACGTGACGTGGAGAGTGCCCCACCAATCCACCGAGTAGTCCCGCGAGATATTGGGCGAGCCGGTAGGTTGGAGCGCCGATGGTGCTTACGATGGGCCTGAGGGGAGCTCCTTCCTTATGGATCTTGGGTAGCCCATACAGTCTAGGGGGCCTCGAACCCTGGGGCCGTAGCTTTTGGATGACCTCCTCTGGAAATGAACACTTCTTGAGAAGGAGGTTGTGATTGTACTATTTGAGGACTGAGGTTTACGTGACAGTGAAAATGCCGATGTTGGTCGTATAGGTAGATACCAACGTTTTGGAAGAATGTGCTGTCTCCATATTCAGGGCAGGGTTACAAAAATAGCTGGTGGGTTATCCTCGACTTTCAACATGACACAAGAACACATACAAACGAAAATTAAAGCTGTTCAAAGTATGCTTATCGGCATTTTTATAACAGGAGACGAGCTTATTGTTTCAGTATAAACATCGAAGGATTCCGTTCTTCACTAAATTGGCAGATCGTTATGAAAAGTTGAATTATCTCGTTTTCTCTACACAAAGCACAGCAAGCAACTTTGTCTCGGTAACAAATTACAGAAACTTTCTTCCTTTTACGTATAATGGAATTAGTGAATGCAAGAAAAACAAATGAAATAGCTAGCTAACAATCTTGTTGGCTGGAAAACCTCGGTATCATGTTTAAACTGAGACGACGCTAAAGTGTTTCATGCTAGGTCTGTTTTGTAATCAACGTTGTAGTGGTGTGGGGGAGGGTCCTACGCTGTAATCTGCAGATGCCGCCACTCTCTGGTTAACAGTAGCAAGGGGGTGTTTGTCAGAGTCGCTTTTCTGTTTGCCTGATTTCATCCCACATTTTCTGGCACGTGGAAACTTCGGTTCAGCCATCAAATATGCAGTTATTTTATTCCGTGATCAATTTTAATCCCTTAATAACTTGATTAGCCACGGTGGTCTAGCGGTTAGAACGCTGGCCTTATAATCCTGGGGTCTCGGGTTCGATTCCCGGCGGTGCCCGAATTTATAACTTGTGTTGGGCAAGGCCGTGGTCTAGGCAACACGGAGTTTTCCTCCGTGGCATCCCAACAATTACTCCATTCACACACAGAAGAAGGCAATGGCAAACCACTTCTGGATCATCTGCCAAGAACGTATATGAACAGGTCTCAGTCCGAGAAAAGGATGGAAGGATCCTGTTCATATGGACCTGCCGTCAGACAGAACACTAAATAAAAATAATAACTTGATGCAAGCAAGGGTAAATTTGTCCCTGTTGCTTAACTAAGCACCACGCTACGCAAATGTATCTGGGCGTGAAGGTACATCTCCACATATTCTTAACCTTAGCATAAGATTCAACTAGTCGTTAGCTTCACGTTCTGGGCTCTTCGTATGATTTTCAAAATAAACAGAGATTATTTCCTTAAACAGAATTAAATAGTTGATCTTGGTAATGGTAAAGTGTGGTGTTTTCTTTGAGGTACGTGCTGAATTTTTAAACACTGTTTAGACGAGTTTCAGCTTCAAAGGGTTAATAACCATTCGAGGAAGTAGAGTTTCATTTCGGAACGCAGCCCAGTGAAGTCGGCCTTCCGCCTGCTCGACGTACCCTGAGTCAGATATTTCACGACCGACCTGGGAAAAACGACCTCCGGGTGTGGCCTACTATAAAGCATTTAATGTCTGACGCTGAAGGAACTTTGTGTGGGAATTGCTTTTCTGGACTCCTCTAAACCCCCACATCCGTTTTACATGTTCTTCGTCTTAGAGTCGTAAAGTGTAGCAGGAGGAGAAAACTACTGTAAAAAAAATAGTCCTCTTACACATGGACGATCACCCTAACTCATCTGGAAAGAACGGTGCTCAGAAACTTCCATTTGATCACTGAGTGAGTAATATAGACATAATCTGTTCATTATTTTTTTCCCGGAAATACCTTCCAGATTCGTCTTTTCACAGAACAACACATGCACACACACACACACGAGGTAGCATGTAGCATGAATCGATAAAATAAACGCATACAAAATTTTGAATCTACGCCTAGACGTCATAGTAAAAGGGATTTTAAAACTTATACGTTAAGATTTTCCTGAATGGATTAATCTGGATCAGATAAATTGTCCACCGACATCTTTGGATTCCATATAATATGTTTATTTCTTGACGAAATGAACGACTATAAGCTTCTCAAAAATGAATTTGTTCCAGGATATTGTTAATGAAAAGTCGTCCTCTTACGTAGAAGGAAAACAATTTGTCGTTCCTGAATGAAAAACACCGACATTGACAAAATATTTCTTCCGCCGATAAACCACAGTACTTGAGACGTCATCACTTAATTAATGAAGGGAAGAGGGAACTACATGTAATTCTTGGGCGTTGACCTGAGAATTGGTCAAATATTGGAGATAAATGAACGAGGCTGGATTAATCTGCCTCAGGACAGGCACCAGAGGCGGGATCTATTGAACACGGTAGACCAACATTTGCTGTAAAATAGCCGAATCTATAAATAAATTATTTTATATCAGGGGCCGAATTTAAGTCCCTTCTCATTACATTTAAAATACGTTATAGCTTAGATTAAAAATAAAAAAGCAGTACGTCAAATTCAATCTATAATCTGTAACAAAGTACAGAACACTCGATAATGACGTCATACTAGGTCACGTGATACGCGACGCTCGCACAATTAGAGAATCTGCCTAACTCTGCGTCTTTGTTCCAGATCCAATTCTTATTTTCCCTTTGCCTTTCTTTTTAACTAACAAGATTAAATACCATCTCTTGCAAAGAAGAGAGCTACTATTTCGGCTCCATTTTTCAAACTAACAAGGCACGAAGTGCTCCAACAGGACAATCAATATCTATCTCCCTTCTGCTACAGGGTACCACAGAGGCTGGTCCTCTTTCGGAATCTTGGAGAGACCCTGACACGCAGCCACAGGGAATTTCTTGGCAAAGCTTAGTATATCGTTTGTTACTAGGTGGTGGTGAGCCGGGATAGCTCAGTCAGTATAGTGACTAGCTACGGGGTTCAATCCCCGACGGGGGCAGAGGATTTTTTCTCTAGCCTCTGCGTCCAGACCGGCTCTGGGGCCCACCCAGCCTCCTCTACAATGGGTACCGGGGTACTTTCCCGGGGGTAAAGCCGGCCGGGGCGTGATGCTGACCACTCACCCCCATCTAGTGCCGAGGTCAAGGAAGAGAGGAGCTATACCTCCTCTCCCCACAAGCGCCTACATGGCGTATAGTAGGACAAACTTTACTTTTACTAGGTGGTGGTGATAATGTTGACTAGGTTTCGTGTAAGCAGGATCTGATATGCATGTTCTTATTACCAGATTGCACTGCTCCCTCAGACGATAAGGTATCAGGTAATGATGTTCAAAGGCTATTTTGTTGTTTTTGTAATATTTTGCGAAACGTCTAGACAAAAGAAGCAGTTGCCTTTTTTAGTAGAATCTTTGTATTCTCTTTAGGTTTTATACCGAAGTTCGTTAACATCCGCTAGCTCTCATTTCCTTGTTGTGAACGTAGTCATGTTCTATAAAAGGCTTCCTTGTACTGCACACGAATGGAAATGGGATGCAGAAGGAATCTAATTAATTGAATCAAGGAGCATTTGTACTGCCCTCACTCTGACGGCTTCTTAAAAGTGCAACTCCACTTGCCAAGTCATGAAGTTTTACCAACGAACAGACAAATATTTTAACCCTTCGAAGCATGATTCACGTGTGAATAACAAAGATTCATCACGCACCTCACACAAGTCGAATCGATTAAAAAGATAAAAATTCTTGCATTATAATAGTTAGCTACTTTTATCTGCTAATAATGAATTTATATGGAGTCTTCTTTGGATACGAATCTGAAGGTGAGGGAAGGGATGGAATGGATTAGCAGGAGTTAAAAATGTTATAATAAAGAGTTTCAGAATCTGTGCATGTTATTTTGTCAGGAAAATTAAATAAGGACGTGGAAGTAGATTGGTTAACAAAGAATAAATCAATTTACTATCATTTAATTAAAAATTGAAATACATTATTATTATTATTTGACTGCAAATGGGTTTTTACCCGGTGGCAGTGGTCCTACAATAAGACACAACAAAACATAAGACAACAAAAACAATAAGAAACAACAGAACAATGAGACAGAACAAAACAGTAAGACACAAAAAAACATAAGACAACAAAAACAAAAACAATAAGAAACAACAGAACAATGAGACACAACAAAACAGTAAGACAAAAAGACATAAGACACAACAAAAACAATAAGACACAACAAAACAATCAGACACAAAAAACATAAGGCATGTTAGAGGAATACGCTGAGATCACGTGAAATTGTCTAAATTGGCTCAGAATGGTTACAAGTCTTGTGATGCAATTACCGTAAGTTAAATTTTAAAATCAGACCCACAATTTAATCCAAAAACCCCCCCTCAAATTTCTGTCTGTTCGTTGCTTTATTGTCATCCGCATGAAAACTTTTCTCATCTCACGTATGTGTGTGAATATTGCAACCCATAAAACACCGAATTGTGTTATTTGCCCCCCTTTTAAAGAAGCCTTACACGTAAAAAAAAAGTTTAATGTTCTGTTTTTGGGGCCAGTCGTTTTGAAATTACCGACAATTTTCCTATAAAACAAAACTTTACGTTCGTGTTTTACACACAGATCTTATTCGCTTCTTCGTTGCTGTGGCAACGAAGAAGCAATGTCTCACATGTGGAGGTACTGAAGTTCAAACTTCCACTGCTCTCCCACCCTCACCCCCAATCTCTATGGCAACCACCAGAAATGTACATGAATTATAAAAGCTAAGAATTCCCATCCTTTGTCCACCGAATGTATTTCTCAAGTTTATGCGTATATTACAGAATACAATAACTGGTTATAATACAACGCATCTTGAATTAACAATGTCTGAGAATCCTTCAGAGAAGTCTTCTTAGTTTGGGTTTATACGTTTTCTACAGGATGAATTACGAAAGTCCTCTTTACTTTTAGTGTTTCCATTTGAAAGGTTTAAGCATCGTACTCATAAAAGAGGGAATTTTGAAAACAGAATCTATATGCTTCCTTACAAGGTAACCGGGAGACCTGTCATAGTCCTAAAGGATAAAATTATTAGACTATCGTCATATTTAAATTAAAGGCATAAACAATTTAAGGTTTACGTATCTGATGGTTTATCACTGAACTGATCATAATGAACTTTTTTCAAATTTTTTGTAGATCTACTAAAATCTTGAAACCATTAATTTGTGTATACCTTTCTTTACAGCGGTATTATAACTTCTTTCAGATTCTGGTCTTGTGATAAAACTGTGTGTATTTTTATGTTCAGTTATGTGAATTCGTTTCTAGATAATTTATCTGCTAACTACCAAGCGAAACTTCAGCTCTGACGGAGCGGAGACTTGCATAAAAATCTTCATTCATTATAAAAAAAAAATATTCTTTTTTGTAGGTAACTGTGAACTATATAGATTAAATGGGGCGAAGTTTTGACTTTAATAAGTTTTTCAATTAGCCCTGTGATCCATACTTTGTCAAAGGCTCTTTTTAATATATAGGAACAATGTAACTGTAGCTTCGTTATTTTTAAAACCGTGAGTAATCCGTTCCATATTTATTAACAATGAAGTCGAGGCTCGTCTAAATAATATTTAAGAATTCATTTCGTAAAGAAAAAAGAATAATTAACCATTACAAAGATCAACTGGTTGACTATGTTTAAGAAAATAATTGCTGTTTATACATGAAATCCGAAACTGTAAAATTAAAATTAATTGATTTTGTTTAATTAGCTTGAAGGGGTTAATGGATTTACATTAAAATTCGTGCTTTCGAAGGTAGGTCACTCTGAAGTGTACATTCGGGTTCATTGCTTGTCCTTGTGGCTACAGAGAACTTCTAAGTAGCAAACACCGGTTATTACTTTGACTGGAAATCAGAAGAAAAAAAATTTGCACTGGAAGAATTTAGGCGAACTGATAAAATTGGAGAAAGAAATAAAGAAAAAATGTGATGCCAACGCCGACCGCTCTGGGGCCTCCTAGGGCGAACTCCCTGGAGAGCTGACAATAGCAACCGCCTCGCCCCAGTGACAGTTGACGATCAGACGATGGGGGCAGTCTGGACCCCGGGAGCACGGGGAGGGGGAGAGATTGATATTGCCTGCTGCCTGTAGCAGCTGAATCGATTCCTACCGCAGTTCATGTGAAGCGTTCGCCAACATCTACTAGTACAGTTCATTTGATATGTGTGGAGCCGACAGGTTAGTTGGCTGCATCAAAGTATTAAGAGCCCTTTTCGTCAGCGTCACGATATTAAACTGATGCAGAAAATGTTTGCTACTTTGTGGATCAAATCATCTAGTATATATTTCTTCAAAGACTACATTCGACATTTTACCTTATTCCTTCAAAACCGAAGTTTGATATTTGCATTTTTCGATCGTTTATTATGGGAAGGGTAAACGTACTTAAGAATCATGAGATTTTCAGCGCTCAAATTGTTGTCTGCTATTTATTGCAGATTAATAACTTAAATTTCCATACCACAGACATTTGGGGATCGTTAGTTGCATACACGCATATAAAATTCTATAAGAAAATAGAAATTGGGAGTGAATTACCGCTCGTTCGAAAGCCAACATAAATCTAATACCCGGACAAATAAAAGTTTACGATCAGACTTAACGAAAGTTGCGAAACTGCGATGTTAAACGTTAACACATGAAAATCTGCTTTGATGTGCGCATAGTAGGCCAATGACGAGCGAACAGTATCTTGTTTCGGTGTATTGATTCCGTTCTGCGAATGTTGATGATATCTGTAACGCGAACATGTAATGTTAGTGTTTATCGCGGAATGTGAATTATTTTAAAGATTCCCCACATAAACCAGATCTACAAAGTCGTGTTCAACAGCTCTATAATGTGATATACGATTTATTTATTATTTATTTAGTGTTCTGTCTGACGACAGGTCCATATGAACAGGATCCTTCCATCCTTTTCTCGGACTGGGACCTGTTCATATACGTTCTTGGCAGATGATCCAGAAGTGGTTTGCCATTGCCTTCTTCTGTGTGTGAATGAAGTAATTGTTGGGATGCCACGGAGGAAAACTCCGTGTTGCCTAGACCACGGCCTTGCCCAACACAAGTTATAAATTCGAACCCGAGACCCCAGGATTACAAGGCCAGCGTTCTAACCGCTAGACCACCGTGGCCATGATATACGATAAATAAACTTAATTTTATTCCAGAACAATTTCGATCGACAGACTTGGTGAAATGTTACCGAAGTAATTATTTGTAGTTTTTCCTACTTTCACAAGGAAGAGGCCATTTGCGAGTCTCAAATTTTTCTCTCGTTTTCAAATTTCCTTTCTGTTTCTCTGTTTGTAATACGTCATGAATCTCCTCCCTACCCAAATGGTTCTCCCACCTTTATCTGTGTTCCTTAAGGTAATTTGATACATAAATTTTAACTCTCCTCTAAATCTCTCAGTGTTTCGAGTAAGTACAACACTTCAGTGCCTGTTGTAAACAGTTTTGCCGTTCTTGGTCTTCTAGGTTGTAACTCCGAGCGGACTTGTTGGTATTTTCAAGGCAGTGAGAACCTCAAATCTCTAATTCATTCTTTTCAACCACGTCAGAGTGTAAAATCTCTTCCATTGTTATATTCTTGTACCAGCCGCACATTCTTCTATTGTTGTAACATTACCAGAGGCAGCAACAATAATTACCTAGCCATTCATAGATTGTACAAGCGCTAATGATGGTTTGCAGCTGTGAACAATGTACTGTAATTAGTTTGGTTTATGAAGTTTTATGATTGTTGTGCTAGTCTGAACTCTATTGTTTTTTTCCCCTTCAGTTCTATGCCTGCCAGGCGGGGCACATTAATTGATAGTAAACACAACCTTTTCAGAGACAAGGCCAAATGAGTTCTGTGTTGCTGTTGCAGTGTTATCCAGAGTAAGAGAGAGATAAAACAAGAAATATATAAAATTCCCTCGCTCTAAAATTTTTTACTATTTTTATTTTCGAAACTACAGACCTTGTTTTTCTGCATATGAGCTGCTAAGGTGCAATCTAAATATTAAACTAAATTTGATAAAGGTCTGTGCACGGTACAACACAAGTTTAAAGTAGAATGCTAGACGCGAGCCAATAGGCGAGTCCTTGAAGTGACTCAGGTCCAATTAACAGTGGGCTTGACGAATTTTAATTAAAACTACAACGCGAGTAATATTTTAGGTAACGTCAAACGAGATATGTTTGGTTGTTCTAATCATCTGGTGTTAGGAACTGATATTTTTACGTACAAAAAAAAACCCATGTTTATTCGTGAATCAAAATGATCCCGCGTGTTTATCCGCACGTCAAATGTTTTTAAAAAAGTTTCCTGTTTATAATATTTTTATGGCTTTGGTATTCTAGTCTTTGTTAAGGCAGGTCACATGGATGTAACACGAACAGCGTTCTATTTGCATTGTTCAGGAAGCTAGATAAATGTGGTTGACGTTCGGTGTGATTAGATATATTAATTGATTTGGAAATCCTTATCATTAAACGAGATGTTTATATCGATATCATCTAATCGATTATTTAGCTTGATACGCCTAATTAAAATCGAATTTGAACACGGTATACTGCCTTTATTTATATTAAAACTGTTCTCACGTAAATGTTAATTACAATCAAAGGCATATATAATTTACAATAAATAATAACAGTTTGTATACCAGTACAGGCGAAATTGGTTAAAATCTATTCCTGGCGTTTGTTGGAAAACAATTATATAATGCAGCCCTTCAAAAGGTCTCTTTCCCCCAAGAATATTACAGAGATGACTTCCAGCTGCTGGCCTATAGTAAAATATCTGATCATGCAATCTCCACGCCACATGTCTTGATGAGGGATATCGTGTTGAAAAACAATATCGATCCCATGAGTAGAGTTTCGATTGAAAATGGGGAGAAAGACCTCCCAGCAATGCAAAGTTCATTAACATGGGTTGGGTGCGGGCACAGACTGTGTTTATATAGGGTGGGAGGAAATTCGAAGCCTAAGTCATTAGTGAGTTCTAAAATCGTTGTGCCGCGGAAGTTTTCTCCCACCCCCAGTATCGCACGTAACCTCACCCCCTCACCCCGTCCAGAGTGCAACGAGACGTCACTTCCTGCGAGATACATCCCGTTCTCCACAACAATTACCGTTGATTTATATCCAGGCTCGCTGGGGACCTCTGCCCCGATCCTCAGGATACCGTCAATTTCAACCAATTCCCTCCCTGGTCCCCTCGCTCTGTCCCAGAGCCGGTGTCACCCCGAAAGGAAGTACCAATCATTACTTAAAGTTTGAACGCGGCAATTTTTATACATGTCTCCTTCAGTGGAAAAAAGAGGTTTATCTGAGGTGCGTATTTGTAGAAAGAATACACCCATTATTAATGATAAAACTATAAAGTACAGCGATAACATTTTACTCGTCAAAAGAAAAGTTGTTTTAAATTATACCTCAGAAGACAACTACACGAATTCGTCATTTAACTCTTTGAAGCTGACGCTCGTCTAAATATTATTTAATCAATCAGTCCGTACCGCGAAGAAAACACTTCATCATTACGTAATACAACTGGTTGACGCTGCTTAAGGAAATAATCGCTGTTTACACTGAGAATCATACGGAACCCATACATACAAAACGCAGAGTTATTAACTGTGTGAAGCAGATGGTACATATAGTTACCACTGGGTCTTAAAAGGGTTAAGCATTGGTATCGTTACTTTATATATTTAACGAACATGAGAAAGTCAAATCTGTTCTGTAATAAAATATAAAATGGCGGCGTTTGATTTCGAACTGGTTGTAATTCCCAAGCATAATATGCACTGTCACACGCAGGCAAAGCCTTCTGTCCTCTCATAGGACAGGACATGACATGACATGACGTGACATACCACTGATATTCGAAATAAATCGCGATGTCACGTGAGGACAGGCTGTAAAACGTCGTGGTTTCTCGTACTGAGCGTTTGCATTAATGAGGCATATTAAGGGTTTCATCGGCAGTCCCAGTGGTAAAGACATTATATAAATATTTTAGCCAGAAGTTTGTTTATAATAATTAAATAATTTTATTTCGAGAGCAATCAATCGGATACCAAGCTCCTAACTTAAAACCGAAGTTACGATGATGTGTGTTGCTTGGTCCGGGCTGTGGCACACCTCGTGGGGGGGGGGGGGTGATAGATGATTTGGAGCGAGAATGGAATGATACTTGCGGGGGAGGGTCACGAAGAACTCGGGGAGGAGAGCGAGAGAGGCCTGGTCCAGTGCCACTTCGTCCATCATGAATCACACTTGAACTAACCCAGGATTAAATTCGTATCTTCTTGCTGAGAAACAGGCCCCCTAGCCGCCTGAGCTATCGCACAGCCAAGATGAGATTAATAAACAATAACGAAGCACAAATTGACACTTTGAAGCAGAAACTCGTCTAAATAATGTGTAAGAATTCAGTTCGTACTGCAAATAAAACAAAAATTAGTCATCATTACAAAGACCAAACTCGCTTTATACAAAGTTTTCAGTAACCGGCTAGGTATTCGTGTTGATTGTTTGGCATAATTTTAGATTTTACAAGAATTTCCAAAGGATTTTCCCTCATTCGTGCCAACTATTTTCTTGGTATTAACGTTGTTTTACCAGCTAAATGTTAATTAGAGTCTTTGAAAATTGTAGATTAAAGGACCTTCTCTCTCTCTCTCTCTCTCTCTCTCTTGGAGATCATTAAAGTTTGTGAGAAACTTAGAAGAGCTCATTAATTTACAGTGACGCTGATGTTGCTGTGCAGACTGAGCTGTTTTGTCAGAAGAAATGAAATATCCGCCCGCCAGCACGCGGGGGACCTTTCCTGCTGAATTTCTTGTTTAATTTCGGGAGACAGACTCACGCAGACACTTTTGTGTGTCCGTGTTTCCCAAACTCGTTGCTTGAAATTCTTCAATTCCCATTTTTTTAGCCTATTAGACTGAGAAAAGGTACTAAAAATCTCGGACAGGACACCCACGAGTCAAACCTAGGACCTCCCAAATTGTGAAAATTTATCTATAAGCACGTCCACTTTCTGCAATATAAATTAAATTTTTATAGGGTTTGTCGATGTTGGGCTTCTGGGTTATGACGCAGTGTAGACTTGCATGAAGATACCGACGTTTCGGAGGAACTTAATGAATCATCTAATCATTCGGAACAAAAATCTTGGGTACTGAAAACTCCATTAAATATGACCCAAACCACAAATGACGCCTTACAGACGTGGAGGGGGAGGAGTGACTCCACGCATTCTTAAACCTCGATATTTGATGGAGACTTAGTGGTTAACTAAAGGCATCGAACACTTGACCGTCGGTACCCATTGGTTAGGAGACGTTTCGGACGTTGTGGCAAAGATAAAGATCCTGTTGAGCATCGAACCCCGATCGTCCATCCTGTAGCCTAGTCACTATACCGACAGAGGTATCCTGGCTCCTGCAGATAAATAACATCAAATTCAATTGAACTGCTTTGAGTAATTTTAAAAATGATTTACGCAGGTAAACGTATGTGATCTCATTACGCTTTCACGTTATGCACTTCTTACTAATCACACTGTAGCCGTCAGCAGCTCTTAATTTTTCGACTGGACTGTACTGTCTCATGATGGTGGTTGCGCGAAACTGCCTCAGACTGGCTTGCTTGCTTGTATTTGCTGATCTAGGGGCTATCACGTACGCGTTGTGCCTGGGGCAGGGACCCTCGTTAGCACCAAGACGTGTCACACCAGTTATCCCTGCTTCTAAGTCCTCCCCCACGAGTCACTGTCATGGAAATGGACTTCAGGGTTACGTGGCCAGTGTGCGTCCGTCCCTCTGTGCGAATTAACTTTACCCACGTTTGTTGTGATGCCATAAAAATTAAATTGTGAATGCACGTCGCCCGTTGCTAAAGATATGGACGAAATATTTCATTTCTGCGAGCCAACAATGACCTGTGCTTCCATTATTACATTATTGTGTTCCAATAATTACCTTATTCTCATTGTTGCAACAGTACGTCTCAACAATCACTCCGGGGTCATGCATCGTGCCTAATTCGAAGGAAAAGGCTTCCGCCATCACAGAACAACATAGACAAATGCATAAACATGCCCCATGGGGATTGGAACCCATGATTTACAGTAATAAAACCTGCTAAAACCTAGAATGTCTTGTACCTCACTTTCTGGGATAGTTAGTTAATCAGCGGAAAGTCGAGGTTAGGTTAGTTTAGGTTAGGTTAGGTTAGGTTAGATTAGATTAGGTTGGGTTAGGTTGGGTTAGGTTAGATTAGGTTATATTAGGCTAGGTTAGGTTAGTTAGGTTAAGTTTAGGCTAGGTTAGGTTAGGTTAGATTAGGTTGGGTTATGTTAGATTAGGTTAGATTAGATTAGGCTAGGTTAGGTTAGGTTAAGTTTAGGCTAGGTTAGGTTAGGTTAGATTAGATTAGGTTGGGTTAGGTTAGATTAGGTTAGATTATGCTAGGTTAAGTTTAGGCTAGGTTAGGTTAGGTTAGATTAGGTTAGATTAGGCTAGGTTAGGTTATGATAGGTTAGGTTAGATTAGATTAGGTTATGTTAGGTTAGGTTCAGCAGACGCATTACAGAATCAGTTTGCATTTGCTGCTGTGTTATTACGGAGGGTGATGGTTGTATTCCAGAATGCCCAGACCCTCACTGCTTTGTGTGTTGCAATATATTACATCGCGCTGCGATTGGGACGCACTCGTCACGTGAACTGGCCCGTAAATTGATTGTTCCGGAAGAAAGGAAGTGGCTGACGTCAAGTCTTCCTCCTCCTACCAATTAACTTTGCAGCTGAGATGATTACACGTCACGTGCAAAATTCAACAGGCATATTAGGCCTACGTGTCCACCATAGGACCCTGTCCAGTTAACCGTTTAAAGCCGAGTGGTTACTATATGTACCATCTGTTTTAATTCGCTCAAGCTCTATTTTGTATTTATGGGTTTTTATAAATCTCAGAGGAAACAACGATTATTTTCTTAAATTGCGTTAACCAGTTGGTCTATGTAATTGTGAAGTTTAGTGTTTTCTTTGCGGTACGGACTGAAATATATAATATTTTAGAAAAGCCTCGGATTTAACCTCTTTGTGGCTTTAAGATGCTACAACGCAATGATTAAGCTATTATCTGCCGGCGGGAAAAATAAAGTAATATACGATGAATATATTTAACGTATGAAGACATTAACATTTATTCATATACGGAAGAACACACAATGCGTTTATAATGAATACATACATTTTTTTTTTACTTTGTACTGCAGTCTTGTGAGCGGTTTATTAATATTACACTTTAGAGAATTTTGTTCTAAATAAATCAACTTAAAGTTTTCCAGATACAAAGAAATTTCATAGGACAAAGAGACGTACGAATTCCAGTAAAAAAAAAATACGCGTCATTTAAAATAAGTTTCAGGAGCTAATATTCAACTGGCACTTGGAGACGTTTTATCGAGTTAAATAAAAAGTTGAGTTTTTGAGATCAGATCTTCAAAGGACGAGAAGTTATAGAGATTCTAGAAGATATTGATTCCAGTTTGAGAGCTTTTTTTTTCAGAATAAGAGTGAGCTCATCTTTATAAAGCTTTTAGGAGCATAAGAACGAAAGTGTAGTCACTTTTTCTTCGTGACTTACATTAAATCTTCAGTTCACATATTCCATTATCCATGAACATTTTATAACTTGTGGTCTCTAAAATATCACTTTAATGATCAAATAAACGAAAATTAGTAAGAATTAAGTAAGGCAATAAGCGAAGAAACTACCTCACTATCAACTCCGCGGAACAGAATCGTTCTTAAGAGGCTGATAGTCGTCAGAGAATCAAATATCCTCCACCCAAAGATTCATTACCGCGCTCACAAGAGCTCGCCACTGATCTCTATACCGAGCCAGATTAATTCAATTAACAACCTTCCATCCTGTTTCTCTAGGGTAAATTTTAATATTATCATCCTTTGTACGTCCTTCGATCTTCCGAATGGTCTCTCAACCTTCGAACTTCTTAATCAAGATTTTGTATGCATTTTCTCTTCTACCATTTTCGTGCTACATGCTTAAATTATAGATGCTTATATTAACTCATGATATCCAATTCTTTGATTTACGAACAGAAGGAAGGCTTAGAGGAAGATGAGTGTATTTTTTTGTACAAACTTCTTATCTGATCGTTATGGTAGAAACCGGCAGATGCCATATTTTGTAACTAAACTGTCGAAATTTCGAATTTTTAAAGGAAGAACTTATCTCAATGCAGAAGCCTGCACATTTATGCTGTATGTTTTTTCAGTAGTACTAAAAATGTCTCTTTGTCGAAAACTTCAGCACCCCAAAAAATACAGATTTATTGTTTTGTTTCCTGACGATGAATCATGAGTCATTGCTGAAGACCCACTTACGATTATAATGACAGTGTGGCATGCTGATAAATAATACTATTCTGTTTGTAATGGGACATGTAATGACTATTATTAACTTATTTATTCACTAAAATATCTCTTATTTTGAACAGAATGAAAAACGAGGTCGAAGTTCTTTAACGAGAAATTACCTTGTCTAATAATTCAACTGCGTGACGAGAATAATCGTCTTGATGAATATTTTTATGTACAATTCTAAGAAGGAAACGAGCCTGGAAGTTTCTGTTTTCAGTAATATTCCAGTGGTCTCGCGTCATGCAAACTGATTTTAATACATTATCGCCTGAATAGTTCAGCCGGCAACTTCTCTGACGCGTGTGTCGTGCGGGCGTGCCTACTCCAGTGATTGCAGGCATAACTCAGCACGCTTCCATGCTCGTTAAGATCTTAATGATATACATATGGCTCGTTCCACAATTGGGATTTGTCGGCATGTAACGCATGGGGACATTTTGATTGGAAACCCTAAAGGAAAGAGACCACTCGGAAGACCAAGAGTAGATGGGAGGATGACAGGGTGCGAAGGTGAACTGGATTCATCTGGCTGAAGATAAGGACCAGTGATGGGCTGATGTGAACGTGTTAATGAACTTTTGGTTCCAATAAAAGGCGGGAAATTTCTTGGCTAATATTTTAGGAGGAAGATGCAAATACATTTCTGTGCACTTCGTGGTATTAAAGAGAGAAAGAGAGCTACTGCTCGTATCTTACTCTCTCGGCTTCAGCGTTAAACGACTGGGTGGGAGATTTAGAGCGTTATCTGTATTGGAGAAGCAGATTTTATTCCGAAAAACGTCTGATAACTGACATAATTTGGAAGGCCTCTTACTGGAGGTCTCCAGGCTTCATCGTGGTCTGTTATACAACCTATGGCTAATCCTTCTTTCCCAGACTCTGGCGTCAATGGAAAAAAAAAACATCTGTAGCCTTTGGTATATACATGCACGCAACACAAATAGGCCTATAATTGTCGGTCTGTCTCACCATATTCAATCTCGCATTTTTCAAATTCACCAATTCCTTGCCGAAAATTTATCGTCCATTTACACTGGAATTTAATCTGATTTCTTGCTGCTGTATGCGTGTGTACGATGAGGTACTTTTTCTTCGAACTCGTCTGTCACCGAATCACAAAGAAAACGATAATCCGTTGAGTTATGGAATTGCAGAGACGTAAGTAACTTAACTAAAGAAAATACTGCTCGGCGCAACTACTGATTGGAACGACGAGGTCAATGTAGAAACATTTGTAGGTATTGAATTTACCGATAGATGGCAGCATAACACTTAGTTCTTGACGGTCAGATATGTTTCGAATGTTGATGTAGAAGTGTTACGTGTGGTGTCTGGGCCGTAAAATTCTACGTTTACTATGTTACTAAGAAAATGTTAAGAAAACTGGTGTCGGATGGCATTTAAAAGAGTAACTTTAACTCATTATAAATGTATTTTGTGTTTGTTTCGATCATAAATTAATGTTTGTGTTTGTGGTATGGTGTGCTCCTTAATAAGTATGCTTTCAATTTTCAGATGTGGTGCCCTCAGAGACAGACTTTCTTGTTTAGGAATATCAACAAAATTTCCTGCGCATTTTATTCCAGACGCAGTGATTCGAAAAGTGCAGATTCATATAAGCCAGTAAAAAACAGAAAATCAGTTGATGGTAATGATGAAAGTGTATGGATATTAAACTAACAAAATTTTGGAATTTGAGATTTCTTCTGATTTGGTAATCAAATTTATAACATGTCAGTTGAGACATGTCTAAGTTTTAGTCATGTACTCCGTTATGATCATGGTTAGTAAGGTCAAGGACATTTTGTTATCTCATAATTCACATCACAATTGCCTCCTTCCAAGTCCTTACCTAGTCACCATCAGTGGTACATTACATATGCTTATCAATATATTTAAATAACATAATACCCTGAGAATGAAATGATCTTATCTCGGTCTAAAGACATACTTTTTCAGAGTTTGAAGGCATTTCTGAACTGTAGGAGACTTGGTGTTTGTGTATTTGTGTTAAATATGTGTGTAGTGGATCATGTGAGGTTTGCCCTTTGTTATCATCGCATGGCACATTCTCAGGTTGCTGATGGAAGGGATGGTTTCTTTGTATAGATGGTAGCTATAAATATATTGGTTAAGCAGTCAGCTGACCAAGGGCAGTGTTCTACCTTGGGATATTGGGCAGTGGCAGTGAAATGTTACACAGTGCCTCGGACAAAGTGGGATCTTGTGAACACAGGGATCATTCTGGTTCCATAAAACACGGGGAATTTCTTGACTGTGTTATGTATATAATATTATCGAAAAAGGTAGATGACAGTGTAATGATTTTTTAAACTGTCTTTACCATTGAATATCATGGCCAAGTGGTTAGTACACCAGCTTCATATTAGAGAAGGCGTGGATTCATATCAAGCCTGACTGAAAACTGGCTCTCATGGGGTTCTCATGGTTTTACTTAGATATCACCACACAAATTTTGGGATCATACCTTAAATTTTGCTGTAACCATGTCCTTTAATGTTTTTCTGTTAATTTATTATTAATTGTAACCAACATTTGATGTTTTATAGTCTGAACTACTGATGGCATCACTAAATAATTAACAAATTTTTCTTTATCTCTTGTGGATAAGGATCAAATATGGCAGAAATTTCTGAAAGTTATTGGTGGGCATGCTAATGGACATTTATATTCATTAGTAAGTTTAAAAAGCTGGCTCTGCTACCATCATCATGGAACATGGAATTTTAAAGCCTAGTCAGTCAGATCTGAGATTAGCTTATCCAGTGGAACAACTTATTAGGTTATGTAGATGGACGCAGAGCTTCTGAAATGTTGATTTTTTATAACTTACGGACAAAGGAAAACACCCATTAATATGCTTAAATTTAATGGCATGTTTTCATCAAAGACCTCATGCTTATATATGTTATTGTGCGATTCAGAAACTGCTAACAATTCCATTGGAACAAGCCCCAACTGGGAATTACTAGCGCCGAGGGGTTACCGCTTCTACATGCCTGGCAATGTGGGTCCAGCATGGCATGATACTGTAACTACCGCTCACTTAGAGGAGTTCCAAGGAATAAATTCTGATAAGAGCAAGAAGAAGGTACAAATTGGCTTTGTTGTTATAAATACAATTGAATCTTTTGTGATAACTTATTACTTGATTCAGTCATGTCAACTTTCCAGCACTGATATTTTTTCTTCATTACTGAGTGTACAGTGAGAATGAAAATTTTGCTAGATCTGTTTTGAACGCACAAATTTTTTCTGAATATTTCTTCTATGTCTACACGTATGTGGGTTTTGTTTGAATCGAGATTTCTTTGTTTATCATGTTCTTCAGCAGTGGTTTGATTTAAAGTTGATAAAACCGCTGAGTTTTTTGTTCCAGACCTTAGAATATGCTGTGGAATGTGTAGCTCAAATCTGCCCTTTGCTTCTGAGAAGAGGTACGTGTTATTACGTCACACAGAATATTATTCTAGAACTCTACAAAGTCAAAATTAATTTGTGTCACTTCTGCTATTCTCCCTTCCATTTCACACGAGCTGAGCTCAGCTGAGCCATGCCTTTGCTCCGTCATATTGGCTCTTCTGTTGCCGCACTTTTTCTACCCTGGGGATTTGCATCTTACCCCTGAATTAACAGATAGCATTGAGCCAGTGAAGGGGAACTCGTGGGTGCGGCTTCTAAATTTTATTTGGCCTCAAACTTTCTCGTGGTTTAAGTTTATGCCCATCGCCGTGGAAGTGTTAACGTGGATTCTGTTTGGTCGGTTTCCCCCGCTCTCATTTTTATATCTCAATTTACAGTCATATTCTTTTCACTGCTGCCTAGAACCGTGAGATATTATTTATTCCATCTTTGACCACATCGACGTCTCTGTTCGAATTTGTAATTTGCCAGTGCGCTGTGTATGCATCATGACATTTATTTATTATTTATAATAAAATATATATATATTAGTTACAATAGCCTGTGTTCTTATTTTTTGTGTGATTGAGCCCAATTTGTATGTGTATGTTATTAAAGAATGGTGAAGTGAGGTTATGTTTTGTCCATTGAGTTAATCCTGTTCACATCATCTCTGATTTCACTAAAAATGTGCAATGTCTAATTGAGTAGTTTACAGTAACTCAGCTACTTGGAAACCCTGATTCATTATTGCCTTCTCAGAAGCTTCCCTGTGATATGTTATAGACAAATTCATTTGTAGACTGTTTTATGTGTCAATATGCATTCTTGTATTTCAGGTGTGATGGAGCTGTTCTCAAGGACAGACATTGAAGGATTTGACCTAACAATTGTTACATTATCGCAGAAAACAGCTACTGACCTAATACACGCAGGTCACGAGGTGGAAACTGAACAGGAAAAAGTTACAAAACTTGTAAGAATTACCAGTATACTATTTTTCATGTCGTAGGGCTTTTACCACCTTAATGGTACCTGCATCTTGTCATGGTCATGGGGCTTGAGTACCTCAGTGACCCCAAGAGCTACTGGTAGGACCTCCCTAGCCAGATTGGTCGAGGGGGAGAGGTCAGACTAAGACAGGTACCCTGGTCCTCCAGGTTGGGTGTTGGTTGCAAGGCTAACAACCTTGTGCCATAAAAAGGAAGACGTTTCAAAACCTCGATCAAAGCCTCAGACAGACGGACATAACAGAGGACCGAATGGAAGAGGAGAATTGAGGAGGCCATGGACCGAATACGGACCGGAGAGCCATAGAAGAAGAAGAAGAAGAGGGCTTTTACCACAGAATTGTTGCATGACGTTATGCTTGAAAATCATGCGGTTTACTCGTCACTTTAAGTTATTTAAAGATTTATTGTGGTCTACAAAACATCATTGGGAATATATATCCAAAATATTGCAATAATGAATAAGAATTTTAGTATTTTAGTGTACTTTTTTTTAAAAAGAAACTTATGAAAATAATTGACATGTTTGCTAGTTCATTTGTATGTTTGTTTTGTTTTGTTAGTTTATTCTAGCAGCACAAGAGATTTGCATGAAGTTGAGACTTGCCGGCTATTGGGCAGACTTTGTTAATCCGTTCTCTGGTCGTCCATACTTTACTCCATTTCATTCAGCAGCAGTGTATGAAGTGGATGAAAGATTACACTGTTTGGATTATCAGATAAAGGATCATGGCGACTGCAAAATTATAAGTAGTGAATGTGACAGATCTCGCAGTTTCATAGGTAAGTGTGATCAATAACAAAAAATGAACAGACATAGTCTGTGATGAATTGGCAATAACTTCAAAATATTCACTGAAATTTAATTTAATTACATTACATTATGAATGAATGGTTTCATGTACATGGTTATGATTGTTTAATGTTTTGCTCCAAAAATGCGAGAATGTATATCGCTCTGTTAACCTTTATTGTAACGAGAAGACGCAGTTTAAACTCCAGTACTACTTTACATCCGTGTTGACTCTTCAGCGGTATGTTAATATGACTGAATAAAGTTTGACTGTGTGTAAGAAATGACACAAGGGCAATAAAGGTTAATTAAGTTGTTGTTTCTTGGCTCTACAACCCAGTTGTGGGTCTTCGTCGCCTCCTTTTCGGAGGTTTCTTGGTCTTTGAAGTGTGCATTTGTGGGTAGTGAGTGACCGACCCACTGACTCTGCCCAATTTCTACTCAATCCTGATTTGACTGCCAGAGCCATCTAGCAGTGAATCAGGAGACTTGGGTGAGAAATGGCTGCTGAATTTTGCTTATGAAACATCTCATTCATGCTCATAAAGCTCTTTTACGTGCTGTAAATCTATGACATGGGACCGCCGGCTTTACTCCCCTCCGAAGTTGTGCTACGGATTAATAAAGGTTATTAAATGGTCATAATTATGTATGTCTGTATTGTTAAGTCTCATGTTCCACATTCTATGGTACTAATACATTTTATGCTTGCAGGAAGCCTGTTCACGACTGCACCAGCCAGTATAACTCTGCTACAGGATATTCTACAGTGTGATTAAATATTAGGAATACTAGAATTGTACTTCATTGTTGTACTATAATGATTCAGCCTGCCGGAATTTATTCATAAAATGTTTATTTTGTGAGAAGTTTTTGATTTGTGTAGCCGATGAAGTTTGTAAGAAATTGAAATAAAATTTTTAGTTCGATTAAATTAAATAAAACACACTTGTCACAATGTACATTTACCTGGTCAGTAGTTAGTTGATTATGTTGAAATACACCTTTTGTTCCCAACTTATTTTGTATACATTGGAGTTAATATTGTTACAAGAATGGTGGACAACATTTTGTAATATTGTGGTTGATTAATGAATACTTAATTGCAAAGGATATGGATGAAAGCAGTCATCACCTAATTTAAAGTATTATCGCAGCATTTGCTTTTGGGGACAGTGAAACCCCAAAAAACCTTGGTACACAGCTGGTCTCCAGGCAAGGTATTTTAACTAGAGACTTTGGATATGAAGCATGAATGCAAACTACTTGAGTCATGACATGTGGTATCGTAATATGTTATAAGCAGATATTGTATTTGGAAACATTTAAAGAAGATATATTTTGCATTGGAAAGTTTTAGAGGTTCTGTGAACAAAAATTCTGAGGTTAAATACAATTATTCGTTTTTTTATAAACGTTCAGTTTTTTATATTGTGAGCTTGCAGCTTTTACATTGGGGTTATTGCTGTTGGTATATCCAGAAATTCTTTACTAGAGTGCTTAAACGGGGCATTATTCAGATACACACGGAGAGGTGGCTGAGAGGGTCAAATTTGTATTTGTTTCCGGCTTACGTCAGATATATTTTCCCCTATGGTAAACAGATGGCAGCAGGGTAGACGCGTAGAACTACTTTAATAGTCAATACTACAGCGGCATATCTCTGTAGAAGGCCGAACTCTTTGATCCGTGATGCCGTGGTGATGTGACGAAGAATGTCGGGCGTCTAAGTCGGCAGAAAGAGCGGTTTAAGATGTGCTAGTGAATGGTTTTTGTGTGTCTATTAGAAACGAATTGTATTGTGGTATTCTTTATTGTATTAAGAATAATATGAGCTGAAGATTGTGTTTATATAGGTTACTGAAAAGAGGTAAGTTATAAGCTTCTTCACAAGCGATACGGTTCTGTCTTACTGACAAAAAGTTATGTTAATTTACTGTATGTGATTATTTATTTATTTATTGTGTAATTTCGCTGTTGATACCTCGGAGTATAGTGTCGAATGATGAGATGATTATTTCAGAAAGAACTGGAAAGGAAGTGAAGGGAAACGAAACTGGCACTTGCTTTGAGGAACTGAGGAAAACGACGGAAGATGATAGCCATTTGAAATATTGGGTTGTGCAGTCTCGTAGAAGTTGACAGACGTTTCAGAGAGGTGCTTATTGCCTCGTCTGTCAAACTAGATATGTCTCAGTTGTCAAATCTAAAGTTTTTAAAAATAATCACACATCTGCCAGGATCTATACAGTCCTCCCCAAAACTGTCCACAACTTGTTGAAACACGTCCAGACCTGTCTAAACCTGTTCAGAACCTGTTTAAATTACATTTACAGCAATCAAGTCATGAATAAACGTCGACGCACATCATCAGTTGCAAGTCGTGGCCAGGATGAAGAATCTGGTGAACAAGACTCTGCACCAGAACCTTCTCGAAAGAAGAAGAAGTTGGACCCAGTGAGTACTGGAAGTTTACATCAAGGGATATTTTCTTTATTTGGCATCAAGAGGGGGACCTTCAAGAACATCTTGCAAAAATGTAATTGAGAAGCTATGCTGAGAATTGATGTGACATTTAATAACTTTTGATGTTCTTTCACACAAAGTAGTGATGTAATACTAGCATTACCATATTTAAAACTTAATATTAATTGATGAGGGAATGTGTGGTGGTAGAGGGTAAACATTTTAAAATGGATAACTGAAAGGGTTCTTCTCTTATCTTACATAAAAACAATAAATTCAATTTTTGAAGTTCACAACATTTTGCTACTTCCAGGCGGAGTTGTGCCATCACCTGTACGATACAATTCGTAACCACAAGAAGGAAGATGGAACACTTTTGTGTGATGCTTTCATACGTGTTCCAAAGCGTCGTCAAGAACCGGGATATTACGAGGTAAATAAATCATTGTCAATTTATGAAACTATTTAGCTGCATATAATATATACAAATAATATTTAAGTTGTGTTTTTATGATTCATTTCAGCGTGAGGCTAATATTTGCGTTGGCACTTAATGGCCGACTCTCATGATGTGTTTCTTCAGTCTGATTTTTCGTAGTATTTGCAAATTGCTCTTGAACTTTGTTTGGTGCATGTGATAGATTATTTTTATACAAGTGGTTATTTAAAATATCCAATGAATCAATCAAGTAAATATTTAAATAAAAACAATAACGTACTGGAAGTATACAGAAAAATCTGTCAATCATTTTTCTCACCAGGTTGTGTCAAATCCGATTGACCTGTTGAAACTGCAGCAGAAACTGAAAACAGATGAGTATGAAGACGTCGACGAACTCACATCTGATGTCCAACTAATGATCAGCAATGCTAAGGCATTTTATAAGGTAATAGATTCTTTCCATCGTTTTTAATAAATTCAGTTGACTATTAACCTATAGCTACATTAAACAAACTAAAACATAGTAAATATCATTGTCTTACTATTATTTTTAATGTGGTAAAATGGGTGATTTTGTGTAATTAAATACTATTTAATTAATTTAGTTATTTACTACGTCAGAAAAATATGAGTAAAATGGCATAGGTAATGGTTAATGTAGAATATATAAGAATTGTGATAATAGTCATCATAGTAAGAGGAATTGAAACCTTTTAGAAGTAAATGGAGAATAAAATAAAAGAAATGTAATATGACCTTGCCGTAACCGCGCGGTCTGAGGCATCATGCTTCGGACCGGTGATACGGAATGCGCGCTGGTTCAAGTCTCGGGCGGGAGAAGAAATTTTCTCATGAGCTTTCGACCAGTGTATGAGACCGGTGCCAATCCAGCATCGTGAGGAAATTGGGGAGCTACAATGAGTAGCGTAATCCGGTCATGAAAACTAGCAATGGCTGGGGGTTCGTCGTGCTGACCACACGTCATCCTATATCTGGTTGGATGATCGTTCACCTCTACTTAGGCATGTGAACGTGAGGCCAGCAGTCAAGCTAGCCGGCTTTGGCTCTCTGGAGCTGTTACGCCACGGATTTCATTTTAATACTGGGTTTGATAATGAAAATTCTGTGGTTGGTTGTAAACAACTGCTGCATGTTGGTTTGTGTAACAGTTTATGTTTTGTTTATGTGTATGTTTTTCTGGGTCGTGTAGCGAACGTCACAAGAGTACCGAGATGCTTGTGAGCTGTGGGACTTGTTTGTTTCGTCCAAGAGCAGGCTTCTTGAGGACCAGCGACCAGCAGAGGAAACGGTGCCAGAGCAAAAGGGCAAGCTAATACTGAAAGTTGGTAAAATGGTAAGAAATTACCTAAGTAATAAAAGTGTGTTCACAAGTAAAAGCTGAAAAAATGCGATTATTAGTTCTGCCATGTCTGTCTGTATCAGCATGAGAACCGCTGATTGAATTTTCATAAAATTTGTTATTGGCCAGTTCTACTGAAATTTATTTGTACGTTCCTAACATTTGCTGTTATAGGCTCGCAGGGTTGCGGCTGCCGAGGCTAGAAAGCAGGAATCCGAAGCAGCGGAGGACACGTCAGAAAGCTCGACCAACCCGGACGATGACATCAACATGTACGAGGATTTGTTTACGGCAGTGATGATGGCAACAGATCAGGACAACCGTCCACTTCACACAGTGTTTCAGCTTTTGCCCTCCAAGAAGGTAAGAGAGGGGTTAAACACGGGGATGTTATTAGGGCCGCGTCTTTGAATCGTTTGATGTGCTTGCTGTTACTGCATTGTCTGGTAATACGAGAATTTCTCGACGCGGTGCATTGCGTTGGAACACGATAATAACGAGGTTTTGTTTCCGTTTAAATTAACTGAAATCGTAATATGATTCATAACTTTTCATGTGACGTACTACAATTGGCAGGTGCAAGTTAACGAACAAAGTGAGCACAGATCGGCCTGCTATACTGCTACGTTCTTACTGGCTGCGTCTTGATTCTAACTTTTTTTTTATTCCTGTGGATAAAACTGAAGCCTGTGTCTTAACCCCTGACCTCTGGTTTTCTCCGTCTTGTTGTAATAATATTCATAACTGAATGTGGTATGTAGGGAAACAAAATGAGAATTTGCCTCATTGAATCGAAGAGGCGATCGACTGATTTTCTCGACGCCAAATACCTGTGTAGGAGTGTGTCTGGAGCCTGCCGTCATTATTCACATGTTGCTGTGCGGGGGAGGAAATATTGCACGACTTTAAATTTAACGTATTCTCTTTACATGTGTTGGTAGTTCTGATAATGAGTCTGTTAATGTTGAGACTATTGTTTTATTCCAATGTAGCGATATCCCGAGTACTATGAAGTAATAGACAATCCTGTGGACCTGAAAATGATTGCAACTAAAATTCAGCAGAACCAGTATTCAAATCTGGGAGAGTTGGAGAAGGATCTGTTGCAAATGACTCGCAATGCTTGTCTTTTTAACGAACCCGGTTCTCAGATCTATAAAGATGCCAAGTCTCTGCGTAAAGTAATCTCAAGCAAGAAGATTGAAGTAGAACACGGCAAGTACCAACCTGGTACTGGCAAGAGCAGTGAGCGGATAAGGTGAGAGAAGTCTTCGCTTTACGGTTCTGAGGTTAAAAGGCTCGAGAGTGAAACTGCACTTTCTTGAAACAGAAATGTCAATAAAATGAACAGTGAATTAATAATAATGTCATATTTACTAAATCATCAATTTTTTTTTATAAAATTTAATGTAACGGAGATATTGTTTTAGGATGTTGGGCTTATGGTTTTGTGGCTCCAAAGTTGGAGGTGGTATGTTTTGCCAAATTTTTTGGTACCTACGTGCAGTTTTATAATATCCTATTATCGTGATGTGCAGTTATTTCTTTGATGTTATGGTGTTTGCTCTTTTCTTCCTAATTTTTTGGTATTTTTTCATGTAAGTGCTGTATTAACCTTAATCTGATACTGTACTTGTTTTATTTTCCTTTTTGTTTTTTGTTTATTTTGTAATAATGCTTTTGTTAGATTGTGACATGTCCTATGTAATTGTGCGGTGATTACGGTATATCTAAGAAATGAAATTGAATTAAATGAAACTTTTGAGTGAACTTGTATCTGATGCGTGTAGTAACAATATATAAGAATGTTGGGATTATTGCAGGAACAAACGAATGCGAGGAGTCCAGTCCTTGTCTGCCATCACAGCTGCCTTGCGTGATGAGGAAGAAGAGTCAGATGATGGTGGTCCAATGGATGAGGAGGATACGGCACTTGAAGACGCAGATAATCCTCGCTGGCAGCTGTATGAAACGATAAAAAACACCACCAATAACCAAGGTGTTTTTTTGGACTGTTGCACTATTTTGCATTTTGGCTGCATGCAGACATTTTAGAGGAACATAGTTACCTCATCTTCAGTTTTTTAAATAATTGACAACAGTATAAAAGTATTATATAAAGAAAGTAAAATATATTAATGTGGTGTTGGTGTGACATTATTACAAACTAAGTAGAAGTTTGGTTTCGAAGCTGGTAATAGGCACAAGTTCACAAACTCTTCTGTTGTGATAAAACTGTTTTAAAACTGAAAATATTTTGTTTAGGTCATCCCCTAAGTGAACCATTCTGGAAGCTGCCATCTAAGAGATATTATCCTGATTACTACAAGGAAATCAAAAACCCTGTGTCTTTGTCGCAGATCAGGAATAAACTGAAGGTTAGTGTACGGTCTTATTTTATGACAATGACTGAGGATCCTGTAGAAAATTTTGCTTTGTTTTTAGTATGTTGGTACTTGTATTATTTCAGCAGTCTCCATCGTACAGTGCCGAACATCGATGTAAAGACGTTTAACAAGTATTTAAATTAGAATTGCAGAACAGGCAAGAAGAATGTCCTGTACCAATATTTAAAGTTCTAAATTTTCCTTTTTTATAGCGTGGCGATTATGGTACAGTGAGTGAAGTAGCTGGTGACATGAACATAATGTTTGAAAATGCAAAGAAGTATAACCGTCCAGACTCACGTCTTTATAAGGTAAGTATACATTCTGAAAGAGTCCGGTGCCGTAGCCGCGCGGTCTGAGGCATCATGCTTCGGACCGGCGATACGGAATGCGCTCTGGTTCGAGTCTTAGGGGAGAAGAAATTTTCTCATGAGGTTTTGACCAGTGTATTACCGGTGCCAACCCTGCGTTGTGAGGAAATTGGGGAGCTACAATGAGTAGCGTAATCCGGTCAGGAAAGCTAGCAATGGCTGGGGGTTCGTCGTGCTGACCACATGTCACCCTATATCTGGTCGGATGATCGTTCACCTCTGCTTAGGCATGTGAACGTGAGGCCAGCGGCCAGCTAGTCGGCTTTGGCTCTCTGGAGCTGTTACGACACGGATTTAATTTTTAATACATTCTGAAAGAAATCTTTGTCGTTAAAGTTTACTCTCTGATGTTTCATGTAGAACAAAAAATGTTCCCCCCCCCCCACTTTTTAATGTCTGTGAACATTCACAATGATTGAGATTATTTCCCATTTTGAATACAGTGCAAGGTATAAAAGTAAAAATGCCGTGCAATTTTACAGGCAATTTGTGGTTTTGCGGAGAGGTGAAACTTATATAAGTTGATAATTGTGTTATGTACAGGACGCAGTCAAGCTGCAGAAGATTATGCAGGCTAAGGTGCAGGAACTGCTTGATTTTGATCAGGTAACCCACCTCACTCTTACAAATGTAGTATAGGTTAGTTAAATGGCTGCATGTATTATGCCACGGTTCTAATGGCCTTAAAATGTGTAAGCAATCGAATTGTTTGTGTATTTTAATAAACTGAAATTTGAGCATCAATGTGTATGAAATGGAAATAGTGCTAGAAGAAGAAGAAGAAGAAGTGTTCTTCTCTATCAGCATGTTATGTTGTTTAATATATAAGGTATTTGATTTTTTTTTTTGTAATAAGTGATACTGCTAGAAATAATGAACAAAATTTGGAAGAAAGATGTAAGAGATTTAATGTGAAATGTGCAAGTGTATTTCCTGAAATTCGCTTTTCGTAAGGACATTTTGAATATGTGCAGTGGACTTTGTACCCCACAGGACTCTGACAGTGAAGAGGACTCTGATGATAGAAGCTCACGCAGTAGGCGCAGCCGCGGGCGCAACACCGGAGGTACCGGTACAACCAGAAGTTCTCGCTACCGTGATGAGCCTTCGCTGAAGAAGAGACTTCATGCGCTCGCCAAATGTCTAATTGACTACGTGGTGAGACAATTGTCGACACATTCGTGTTTTGAATGTTGTGTAGGCAGCTCGTATAAAAATTTGTATAATTATAAGAAAGGGTAATAATAGCTTTGGTGTTTTTTGCTTGTGGTTGAATAAATTTGTAATTCTTTTAAGGGTTTTGTATAATAAGTATGCTTGTAGTGTATGGGAATGTAGTCCGCTCTGAAATGTGTTTGCATGTGCTGCTTTGTATGAATTCAGACATCATCAAAGCTACTTAAGTGAGGTAGATATTGGGTGCGGCAGAGGAAATGCATGTTTTTCGAATGACTAGTACTCGGCAAGGAGGAGAGTGGGGGATTTCCGCCTCTTGCTAGTAGACAGCTTAGATGATTGAGTTTCAGTAGCCATGGCACCGTAGACCTGCGAGCATAGGGTGTTTGTCGAAAATTATATCAAAAGTGGTGAATCCGTAATTGCCGTTCATCTCCCGTTTCGGTGATATCCCTTGGCCGCCTCGCTCCCTTGACCTGTCCGTATGTGACTATTTTTTGTGGGGTTACCTCAAATCAAAGGTCTATAGAAACAAACCACGCAACATCCAGGATCTGAAAGATTCCATTTGCCAGGAAATCGCTACTGTGGGGGAAGAAATGTTGGGAAGAGCAATGCAGAATTTCGAGGAGAGGCTGCAAGAGTGCGTACAGACGGAAGGGCGTCACTTGACGGACGTTATTTTTCGGAAGTAATTCAAAAATGTTCATTTTAAAACCTTTCTTTTTGTGTAATTAAAATTTTTTAACTTGAAAATCAACCGAGTTATTATTTTAAAAACATTTGTTTCCTCTGCCACACCTGGTAGAAAAAATTAATTGGTATGTGTGCAGCTAGAGTACAGTGATGATTGAAGTCTTCGTGGCAAGAAGTTGTATGGAAGATATCTTGATAAAAATATTACAAAATGCTTAGCGTTACTTTTCATGTGCAAGCGTAAAGGAATTTCTCAGGATGTCGTAGGGTGAATGAAAAATTCGTGACAAAACTTTGAATAGTTTTGAAGTTCTCAGTAATCTGTTGAACAAATATTTTGTTCATCTGACATTTCACATTCTTTTAAATTGAAATAGCTTCGTACAAGCATACAAAAGCACACCATGTAAGATTGTAAGCTTTCACAGCAGCTGAATACAATGTAGTATTTTCAGTTGATTATTAACCTTGTAAGTATGAAGTTACAATCTAGCATTTTGGTGAATCTGTGCCACCATCATCAGGGTAGATGGAGACAAAGACATTTTCAGAAATGTGTAATGCCAGTGGTTGCCCGAGGAAACTTTGTTGCAACAAGACTTATTTAAGAAATGTTCTTCGATCGCAACAAAAGCAAACTTCTGATAAGCATATAATGTGTTCATCATACAAGAGGACACTTAAATGAGTGATTACTTCTGAAGATATGATGAGCCGGGATAGCTCAGTCAGTATAGTGACTAGCTACGGGCTGGACGACCGGGGTTCGATCCCCGACGGGGGCAGAGGATTTTTCCTCTAGCCTCTGCGTCCAGACCGGCTCTGGGGCCCACCCAGCTCCTCTACAATGGGTACCGGGGTCTTTTTCCGGGTGGTAAAGCACGGCCGGGTCGTGATGCTGACCACTCACTCCCATCTAGCGCCGAGGTCAAGGAAGAGAGGAGCTATACCTCCACTCACCCCAAGCGCCTGTACGGCACGTAGCGGGACAAACTTTACTTCTGAAGATATGAGGAGGAAACAATAGTTTCTGTTGTATCTGTGATGTGTTTTATAACTCCGTCAGCTTCAGCGAAGGAATAAATGCTCATTCAACCCATTGTGACAGCCAAACATATTATCGCGTAGTGAGAGTTTTAAACTTCAAGTATATGCGGTAGTGTTTGAGACATTGCGCGCCGCTTTGGCACGTGACTTAAAGCAGTTGCTGATTGGTTATGTCAGTCATTGATTGTAAGAGAGAATGTACACAGCGTGACAGTTTAAGTTGATCCCTGATTTTTTAGATAAAAATTAAAATTTATACAAATTATTACCTACAAAGTCATGCCAGCATAAGTGACTGTGACAGTGTTGTTGTAGTATATGGATTTAAGGTGACTTAAATTTTTAGTGGCTTAAACATTGAAAAGAAAAAAAATATAGTACTTTTGTATATGTATTGAATTTGGTAAAAATTATGTTGTAATTTTATTTGATGTATTTTATGCACATACTTGTACACGTATTTGTAATTTTCCATTTGCTTCACTGTACAAGTTATACTAGTCATTAAAATCTTCATTTGTAAAAAGATATTTTGCATTTCAGAATGTAATGTGGTTGTTTAATTTACTTTTGAAGCGAGAAGATGGACGTCAGCCAATTCTTATGTTTATGGAGAAGCCGTCAAAGAAACTATACCCAGATTACTACCAGGTAAGGATTTATATAATTTGACTTGGAATGAAGATTGTGGTCATGTTCACTCCAGTTCGTTGAAGTTTTTCTTTGGTTTCAGGTGATCACAGATCCAATTGATATGCTAAGCATTGAGGCCAATATCAAGAGTGAGAAATACACTTGCGAAGAAGAGATTATTTCTGATTTTAAGGTGAGAATTTTTCTGTGAAACTAACTCCCGACATCTTAGCATAACTGGTCTGTGTTATGGTAAATACTATAATATTGTCTGCTAAGAATGGTGGAAAAATCTGAACACATTTTTTTTGAAAACTGTAATATGCAAAAAAATTAAAAATCATTGCATATCTTTACGTAATTAAAGAATATTATATGGTTTTATGTATTGCAATCTACAATGCGATCATATCAGAGCTGTAATAAACTGGTGTGTTGTGCTACATAATACATAGTAGACCACCCCTATGAGCATTACCATGGTGGTGGTTGTAATATCTTGCAGAGCTCAAAATCCTTTAAGAGTAAATGATTACCATACAGTGGCCAAGGTAATAATAATACAGCCAGATGCTCTTATAAACTTTAAATTTGGTTACGACTGCTGCTTTCCACATATTTTCCAATTTATTGGTAAATGATGTCATAGAAATTGGTTTCCAGAATTAATGTTCGTGACCGTATGCAGTGTCTATTTACCTTAGAAGATCAGCATGGACCGCTGACCGATAGGAGCCCGAGAAATGTCTTACGAAAAATCAGATAGTGTCTGATGTAACCAGGATCTCTTAGCTCTCCGTTTGTCTTGCAGCTGATGTTCGATAACTGCCGCCAGTATAACGAAGAAGGTTCCATGATTTATGAAGATGCAAATAAACTAGAGGAAGTGCTCATAGAGAAAATGAGAGAGGTGGGCCTCAGTACCATGCTGTTGACAGCATCATCGGCGACAGGAACGACCTCATCAGCGACATCTGCGCTCACTGCTGCGACCGCAGCATTAACATCATCGGACAGTACTAATGCCAGGAGAACCGTGGATCGGAGAGTGTAAGTAGTGTTTATGTATCATATTACTTATAATGAATTGCATTTCTTTTAATATGCCTGTGTCATGGTTTATGCACAGTCCATCAGGATAGATACTTTGTTCATCAGGGTTGAAGATGGTGACAGTATGTTCCTCGAAATGCTGGTGTCTACCTATGAAAGTAAATTGTGTTACAACCAAGGACAATATTGTCATCTTCATCACCACGAGAACCTAAAATCTGACATCTGAAGTGTCGGACAGTTATGATAGTTAATTTATAATTGTTTATTCCTAGTGTCAAACCAAAGAAGAACACAACTGTGCTTGCCCAGAAGTTACGAACTTTGTACGATACCATACGTGATTATAAGGATCCGAAAGGACGGCAGCTCAGCCTCATTTTCCTTAAACTTCCCTCCAAACTTGTAAGTTACAGTTTTGTATATTGGACGTTGAATTTTATTTGCATGCCATTCTATAGTTTTTATGCTAACATTCATTATGTTTTAATAAGTTTATGATGTTTTTCTGTGCCCCACAAGAACTGAAACAGGATTTTCATAAGATCATGGTCACTGATATCCTCTTTTATAATGCTGTGCCATAAATTATATTAATGTGGTATCTGTGAACAGTTTTGAGTTTGTTGTAACGGTTCCATGACAAAACCCCACACGAAAATTCCGCACAGAAAAAAGCCCACTGTCAAATGCTCCCACGAAAAATACCCACCCTTAATAATGCGTTATGTGCATGCTATGACGTGAAGTTCAAACCTGCAATATTCTTATTGACATGAACAAAGAATATGTTTATAAATGAAATTATAATAAATAGAAAGTTCTGTAAAGTCAGCATGGAGAAGTCCTGGAGAAGTCGTAAACCGGGACGGTCATTTCAGATTCGTTTGTTTGATTGTTATGTTTTACATTGAATTAGATTGGGTTAAGTTAAAGGGGCATCTGCGCAGAAGGTGATGCGCAGTGACGTGATGCAGATTGTCTATGTTAAGGCATCGTATGTGTTTTATTACCGATTGTGAGAAATTAAACACTCAAATATTTCAATGTTCAAAAATTATAGAACAATCTTGGGTTTGAGTCACTACCATAGCTTTATACTTCGAAGATTTCACATTGGTTACCTACTTGTGGACCTCGCAACACAATGAAGCTACAACGCGCTTAGATAACTGTAGTCACTATCAGTATCTTTGCCATTAAAATCTTTCTGCACTCATTTTGTGCATTTGTTGGTCTTATGACGTATCAGTGTACGTATCGGCAGCAGTTAGAGAATATAAACAAACGTCTTTGTGCATAGTTCCTTGATTATAAAGTCGGATGTTGGTGATCGTGGCCGATTTCACGTTTGTTCCACCTCGCGACTTTGATGCCGTCGTGTGAATTTATTACAAGTGTTGTGACACATATAGGTATTTATTTTTGTTACTTACCTGTGGCACGACGTCCACACAAAATTTCAGCAGTTTCCGACCATCGATGTTCTATTTCGAAAATTCGTGCGCAGGTGGCGATGTTCAGCTGACGCAGAATACCCCTGTTGGGTTGAGTTAGGTTAGGTTAGGTTAGGTTAAAGGAGCATCTGCGCAGAAGGTGATGCGCAGTGACGTGATGCGGATTGTCTAAGTTAAGGCATCGTTTGTGTTCTATTATCGATTGCGGGTAATTAAACAATAAATTATTTCAATTTTCTCACATTATAGAACAAATTTTTGTTTGTGTCACTAAACTAACTAACTAACTAGATGGCTTACCGAACCCGAAGGTTCATCACCGAATTAACCAAAGCCCTCCACCGGACCCTGTCCTGGGCCAACAAAATCCAGTTTCCTTCAACTCCTATCTCCCATAGATCCCGCCTGAGATTATCCTCCCATCTACGTCTAGGTCTCCCCAGCGGTCTCTTCCCTTCAGGTTTCCCAACCAGTACCCGGTGCACACCTCTTGTCCCATCCATGCGCGCTACATGTCCCGCCCATCTCACTCTTCTCGACTTAATCACCCTCACAATACTGGGGGAGCAGTACAGATTTTTAAGCTCGTCATTGTGCAGTTTTCTCCACGCCCCATCGTCTTCCCTCTTAGGCCCAAATATCCTCCTCAACACCCGATTCTCAAACACCTGCAATCTGTGTTCCTCCCTCTGAGTGAGAGACCATGTTTCGCACCCATACAAAACAACAGGCAAGATTATTGTTTTGTATACTTTAATTTTCAGGTTCTTAGAAATCAGACGGGAAGACAAAATATTTTGGACTGAGAAGTAGCAAGCATTTCCGGAATTTAGTCTCCTCCTAACTTCCTCACAAGTATCATTTTGATTTGTTATTGTTGTTCCCAAATATTTGAACTTTGTAACCCTTTCAAAGGATTTATTAGCTACCCTAAGATAATTTTGCCCGCCTGTCTTCTGATGACGAGATACTAACATGTACTTAGTTTTTTCTGAATTTACTTCCAGCCCCACTTGTCTACCAGCCTCTAGTAAAACTTCTGCGTTCCTCTTTATTGTATTTATATCGTCCCCCAATAAATTAACATCATCAGCATATGCCAATAGCTGATGTGTCCCGTTCAATTGCAAACCCTCCTGCCTACCTTGGACCTTCCTGATGGCGTATTCTAGCGCAAAGTTAAAGAGCAAGGGAGACAAAGCATCTCCTTGTTTTAGACCGTTCTTGATGAGGAATGTCTCAGATACATATTTACCTACTCGAATTTTGCTGCAGGTTTCATTTAAGCACATTTTTATTAGACCCACTAGCTTCTTTGGTATACCAAATTCAATAAGAATATTATATAGCACTTCTCTCTTCACAGAGTCATAGGCTTTTTTGAAATCTATAAATAACTGATGTACAGTCCCACCGAACTCCCATTTTTTCTCTAGTATCTGACGAATGCAAAAGATCTGATCAATCGTTGATCTGTTTCGTCTGAACCCACACTGATGATCCCCAATAGTTTCATTCGCATATGGGGTTAATCTTGCCAAAAGAATGTTGGATAGAATTTTGTATGAGGTTGATAGCAGCGATATTCCTCGGTAATTACCACACTCAGTCTTGTCCCCCTTCTTATAAATAGGAATAATTATGGATTCCTTCCATTGATGTGGCATCTCTTCCTTATCCCAAATTAACTGAATAAGCTTATGGATCCTCATATGCAACCCTTTGCCACCTGCTTTAATTAATTCGGCCGGAATCTGATCAATTCCTGGAGATTTATAACTTTTCAACTTCCCAATGGCTAGTTCCACTTCATCTAAGCTAGGTTCTGGCACCAACAGTTCAGCTGTATGCATTTTAATCTGTCTAATATCACCAGTATTATGAACATTTAAGAGCTCGCTAAAGAAATTTTTCCACCTATTCACAATTTTTATTGGATCTGCAAGCAAATTGCCACTATCATCCTTTACCAAATTAGTCTGGGGTTGATATCCTTTCTTAAAGTTATTAATGCCTCTGTACAGGTCTCTGATGTTTTTTTCCTTATTATTTGTCTCAAGTTCAGCAATTTTGCCCTTCAGGTATTCCCTTTTCTTAGTCCTAAAGGTTCTACTAGCCTCACGTCTCACGTTACATAGATTATCCGCATTTGTTTTGTTTGGGTTCTGCAACCATTGAAATTTTGTTTGCTTCCTTCGATCTATTAATTTTGAACATTCTTCATCAAACCACGGTTTATTTTGCTTTCTCCTGTAGTATCCTAGTTTCTCTTTTGCTGAAATTTTGATGCAGTTTCTGACATTTTCCCACTCCCTGTTGATGTCCACACTTTCATTATCCTCATTTGTCTCTAAAATTTGAAACCTATTCGAAATTTCAACTTGATATTGTTCCTTTGCCTCTCCCTCACTTAATTTTTTCAAATCAAATCTTTCTGTGTCAAAATTTTGTTTAGTTCGTCTACTTACTGAAAGCCGCTCCCTCACTTTTGCTACCACCAGATAATGATCAGTGTCGCAATCTGCTCCTCTGAATGATCTCACATCAATTACATTTGTCTGCCTTCTCTTATCTACTAAAACATGATCTATTTGATTGTGTGTTCTGCCATCTGGGGAAGTCCAAGTGTATTTATGAACATCACGGTGTGGAAATTTTGTACTTTTTACAATTAAATCTTTTGACGTAGCGAAGGTCACTGCTCTGACGCCATTATCATTACTAAGTGCATGGAGACTCTCGCTGCCTATTGTGGGTTTGAAGACATCCTCCCTCCCAATTTTTGCATTGAAATCTCCTAGCAGAATTTTCATGTGATACTTGCCAAATGTATCAAATACTGATTCCAATTCTTCATAAAAGCTATCCTTGATATCATCGCTTTTGTCTTCAGTTGGGGCATGAACATTAAGGACAATGATGTCGCACCAACGTCCTTCCAAAATTACGTAAGACAACCTGTCACTAACACTACCATAGCTTTATACTTCGAAGATTTCACATTTTGTACCTACTTGTGGACCACGCAACACTATTGGCTGACGTCACTTATGAATGTTTTTACGCAATTGTAGTTGTTGAATTGCATGTGCGGTCTGATTACGCTTAAGTATTATTAATACACATGTTATAATTTTATTTTAAATTATATCGAATGCATAACTCGTTGATATAGTCGGATTTTGATGATCGTGGCCGATTACGCGTTTCATCCACCTCGCGACTTTGACGCCTTCGTGTGAATTTATTACAAGTGTTGTGGTACATATAGGTATTTATTCTTATTACTTACCTGTGGCACGACGTCCATACAAAATTTCAGCAATTTCCGACCATCGATGTTCTATTTCGAAAATTCGTGCGCAGGTGGTCATGTTCAGCTGACGCAGAATACCCCTGTTGGGTTGAGTTAGGTTAGGTTAGGTTAGGTTAATGGGGCATCTGCGCAGAAGGTGATGCGCAGTGACGTGATGCAGATTGTCTAAGTTAAGGCATCGTTTGTGTTCTATTATCGATTGCGCGTAATTAAACAATAAATTATTTCAATTTTCTCACATTATAGAACAATCTTTTTGTGTTACTACCATAGCTTTATACTTCGAAGATTTCACATTTTATACCTACTTGTGGACCACGCAACACAATTGGCTGACGTCACTTATGAATGTTTTTACGCAATTGTAGTTGTTGAATTGCATGTGTGGTCTGCTTACGCTTAAGTATTATTAATACACATGTTATAATTTTATTTTAAAATATATCGAGTGCATAACTCCTTGTTGATTTAGTCGGATATTGATGATCTTGGCCGATTACGCGTTTCTTCCACCTCGCGACTTTGATGCCGTCGTGTTAATTTATTACAAGTGTTGTGGCACATATAGGTATTTATTCTTATTACTTACCTGTGGCACGACGTCCATACAAAATTTGGGCAATTTCCGACCATCGATGTTCTATTTCGAAAATTCGTGCGCAGGTGGTCATGTTCAGCTGACGCAGAATACCCCTGTTGGGTTGAGTTAGGTTAGGTTAGGTTAATGGGCATCTGCGCAGAAGGTGATGCGCAGTGACGTGATGCAGATTGTCTATGTTAAGGCATCGTATGAGTTCTATTACCGTTTGCGGGAAATTAAACACTCAAATATTTCAATGTCCTTAAATTATAGAACAAACCTGTGTTTTATTCACTACCATAGCTTTATACTTCAAATATTTTATATTGTTACCTTCTTGTTAACCTCGAAAGACAATTGGCTCACGTCACTTGTGTATGTTTTTACGCAGTTGTAGATGTTTAATTTGCATGTGTGGTCTGCTTACGCTTAAGAATTATTAGTACACTTGTGAAATTTTATTTTGGAATCTATCGAGATATTACAAAGATCCGGGTTGTCAGAAATATATATGTATACATATGCACACACACACACGTCACATTTAGTCAGGTCCAACTTCTGTAAATCAGGTACATCTGGAATTTATTTGGCTGTTACCATAAGGAACACGCCTCTAATGTGCACACGCATAATGTCGAAAGTTAATTCACGGCGTTTAATGACACATCTCGGCAATTCACACGTACACGTACATGAGACCGTAAGTGTAATGTTGTACTTGTCTCCATCTTGCATACCTCACTGAAAGGAGAACGTTTTCTGGTATTCACTGTACGAAGCACACAGTGGTTTAATATGTATCGGAGGAAATAAATGTTGCTTATTATCCCGATGAGAGAATTTGTTAGAGTACCGACGTCCGAAAGCGTGAACTTAAGAACTTAACTAAAATCCAAGGCAAACTATGAACGACGGAGACTGCACTGCCTCTCGACAAAGTGAATGACGACTGACTTTCACTTCCGGGTCTGACATCGATCTCTCGTATTTGAAAGCTCCAATCGAATCGACGCACGTAATATTCAGTTTAGTGTTCTCTCCGTTAGAGTTCGTGAGTTTGAGAGTTCTGCTGTCGTCCAATCACTACGTAGAAGGGTTATTGATTTGCCTGACTGTAAAAGCACGCCAATACCAGTCTAATTCAGAAAGTCCTTTTACACATGCTGCCATCTGTACGCTACTTTTAATGCGTACGAACAATTGCATAATTTTCGAAAACATTTTTGATCTTTGGAATTCATATTGCATAGTTAATTGTTGTTTTTTCATAATTTGCGTTACTTGAATGTGTTTGGATTGAATTGCAACATCTTTATTTAAGTATGATGATTGCTGTGCGCGAATTCTTAAATATGAAGCTACAAGGCGCTTAGATAACCATAGTCACTATCAGTATCTTCGCCATTAAAATCTTTCTGCACTCATTTTGTGCATTTGTTGGTCTTATGACGTATCAGTGTACGTATCGGCAGCAGTTAGAAAATATAAACTAACGTCTTTGTGCATAGTTCCTTGTTTATAAAGTCGGATGTTTGTGGTCGTGGCCGATTTCGCGTTTGTTCCACCTCGCGACTTTGATGCCGTCGTGTTAATTTATTACAAGTGTTGTGACACATATAGTTATTTATTTTTGTTACTTACCTGTGGCACGACGTCCATACAAAATTTGAGCAGTTTCCGACCATCGATGTTCTATTTCGAAAATTCGTGCGCAGGTGGTGATGTTCAGCTGACGCAGAATACCCCTGTTGGGTTGAGTTAGGTTAGGTTAGGTTAGGTTAATGGGGCATCTGCGCAGAAGGTGATGCGCAGTGACGTGATGCAGATTGTCTAAGTTAAGGCATCGTTTGTGTTCTATTATCGATTGCGGGTAATTAAACAATAAATTATTTTAATTTTCTCACATTATAGAACAATCTTTTGTTTGTGTCACTACCATAGCTTTATACTTCGAAGATTTAACATTTTGTACCTACTTGTGGATCACGCAACACAATTGGCTGACGTCACTTATGAATGTTTTTACGCAATTGTAGTTGTTGAATTGCATGTGTGGTCTGCTTACGCTTAAGTATTATTAATACACATGTTATAATTTTATTTTAAAATATATCGAGTGCATAACTCCTTGTTGATTTAGTCGGATATTGATGATCTTGGCCGATTACGCGTTTCATCCACCTCGCGACTTTGACGCCTTCGTGTGAATTTATTACAAGTGTTGTGACACATTTAGGTATTTATTTTTGGTACTTACCTGTGGCACGACGTCCGTACAAAATTTCAGCAATTTCCGACCATCGATGTTCTATTTCGAAAATTCGTGCGCAGGTGGCGATGTTCAGCTGACGCAGAATACCCCTGTTGGGTTGAGTTAGGTTAGGTTAGGTTAAAGGAGCATCTGCGCAGAAGGTGATGCGCAGTCACGTGATGCGGATTGTCTAAGTTAAGGCATCGTTTGTGTTCTATTATCGATTGCGGGTAATTAAACAATAAATTATTTCAATTTTCTCACATTATAGAACAATCTTTTGTTTGTGTCACTACCATAGCTTTATACTTCGAAGATTTCACATTTTATACCTACTTGTGGACCACGCAACACAATTGGCTGACGTCACTTATGAATGTTTTTACGCAATTGTAGTTGTTGAATTGCATGTGCGGTCTGGTTACGCTTAAGTATTATTAATACACACGTTATAATTTTATTTTAAATTATATCGAGTGCATAACTCGTTGATATAGTCGGATTTTGATGATTGTGGCCGATTACGCGTTTCATCCACCTCGCGACTTTGACGCCTTCGTGTGAATTTATTACAAGTGTTGTGACACATTTAGGTATTTATTTTTGTTACTTACCTGTGGCACGACGTCCGTACAAAATTTCAGCAATTTCCGACCATCGATGTTCTATTTCGAAAATTCGTGCGCAGGTGGCGATGTTCAGCTGACGCAGAATACCCCTGTTGGGTTGAGTTAGGTTAGGTTAGGTTAAAGGAGCATCTGCGCAGAAGGTGATGCGCAGTGACGTGATGCGGATTGTCTAAGTTAAGGCATCGTTTGTGTTCTATTATCGATTGCGGGTAATTAAACAATAAATTATTTCAATTTTCTCACATTATAGAACAATCTTTTGTTTGTGTCACTACCATAGCTTTATACTTCGAAGATTTCACATTTTATACCTACTTGTGGACCACGCAACACAATTGGCTGACGTCACTTATGAATGTTTTTACGCAATTGTAGTTGTTGAATTGCATGTGCGGTCTGGTTACGCTTAAGTATTATTAATACACACGTTATAATTTTATTTTAAATTATATCGAGTGCATAACTCGTTGATATAGTCGGTTTTTGATGATTGTGGCCGATTACGCAATTCATCCACCTCGCGACTTTGACGCCTTCGTATGAATTTATTACAAGTGTTGTGACACATTTAGGTATTTATTTTTGTTACTTACCTGTGGCACGACGTCCGTACAAAATTTCAGCAATTTCCGACCATCGATGTTCTATTTCGAAAATTCGTGCGCAGGTGGCGATGTTCAGCTGACGCAGAATACCCCTGTTGGGTTGAGTTAGGATAGGTTAGGTTAGGTTAAAGGAGCATCTGCGCAGAAGGTGATGCGCAGTGACGTGATGCGGATTGTCTAAGTTAAGGCATCGTTTGTGTTCTATTATCGATTGCGGGTAATTAAACAATAAATTATTTCAATTTTCTCACATTATAGAACAATCTTTTGTTTGTGTCACTACCATAGCTTTATACTTCGAAGATTTCACATTTTATACCTACTTGTGGACCACGCAACACAATTGGCTGACGTCACTTATGAATGTTTTTACGCAATTGTAGTTGTTGAATTGCATGTGTGGTCTGATTACGCTTAAGTATTATTAACACACATGTCATAATATTATTTTAAATTATATTGAGCGCATAACTCGTTGATATAGTCGGATTTTGATGATCGTGGCCGATTACGCGTTTCATCCACCTCGCGACTTTGACGCCTTCGTGTGAATTTATTATAAGTGTTGTGACATATTTAGGTATTTATTTTTGTTACTTACCTGTGGCACGACGTCCATACAAAATTTCAGCAATTTCCGACCATCGATGTTCTATTTCGAAAATTCATGCGCAGGTGGTCATGTTCGGCTGACGCAGAATACCGCTGTTGGGTTGAGTTGGGTTAGGTTAGGTTAGGTTAATGGGGCATCTGCGCAGAAGGTGATGCGCAGTGACGTGATGCAGATTGTCTATGTTAAGGCATCGTATGAGTTCTACTACCGTTTGCGGGAAATTAAACACTCAAATATTTCAATGTCCTTAAATTATAGAACAAACCTGTGTTTGAGTCACTACGATAGCTTTATACTTCAAATATTTTATATTGGTTACCTTCTTGTTAACCTCGAAATACAATTGGCTCACGTCACTTGTGCATGTTTTTACGCAGTTGTAGTTGTTTAATTTGCATGTGTGGTCTGCTTACGCTTAATAATTATTAGTACACTTGTGAAATTTTATTTTAGAATCTATCGAGATATTAACAAAGATCCGGCTTGTCAGAAATATATATGTATACATATGCACACACACACACGTCACATTTAGTCAGGTCCAACTTCTGTAAATCAGGTACATCTGGAATTTATTTGGCTGTTACCATAAGGAACACGCCTCTAATGTGCACACGCATAATGTCGAAAGTTAATTCACGGCGTTTAATGACACATATCGGCAATTCACACGTACACGTACATGAGACCGTAAGTGTAATGTTGTACTTGTCTCCATCTTGCATACGTCACTGGAAGGAGAACGTCCTCTCGTCTTCACTGTACGAAGCACACAGCGGTTTAATATGTATCGGAGGAAATAAATGTTGCTTATTATCCCGATGAGAGAATTTGTTAGAGTACCGACGTCCGAAAGCGTGAACTTAAGAACTTAACTAAAATCGAAGGCAAACTATGAACGACCGAGACTGCACTGCCTCTCGACAAAGTGAATGACGACTGACTTTCACTTCCGGGTCTGACATCGATCTCTCGTATTTGAAAGCTCCAATCGAATCGACGCACGTAATATTCAGTTTAGTGTTTTCTCCGTTAGAGTTCGTGAGTTTGAGAGCTCTGCTGTCGTCCAATCACTACGTAGAAGGGTTATTGATTTGCCTGACTGTAAAACCACGCCAATACCAGTCTAATTGAGAAAGTCCTTTTACACATGCTGCCATCTGTACGCTACTTTTAATGCGTACGAACAATTGCATAATTTTCGAAAACATTTTTGATCTTTGGAATTCATATTGCATAGTTAATTGTTGTTTTTTCATAATTTGCGTTACTTGAATGTGTTTGGATTGAATTGCAACATCTTTATTTAAGTATGATGATTGCTGTGCGCGAATTCTTAAATATGAAGCTACAAGGCGCTTAGATAACCATAGTCACTATCAGTATCTTCGCCATTAAAATCTTTCTGCACTCATTTTGTGCATTTGTTGGTCTCATGGCGTATCAGTGTACGTATCGGCAGCAGTTAGAAAATATAAGCAAACGTCTTTGTGCATAATTCCTTGTTTATAAAGTCGGATGTTGGTGGTCGTGGCCGATTTTGCGTTTGTTCCACCTCGCGACTTTGATGCCGTCGTGTTAATTTATTACAAGTGTTGTGACACATATAGTTATTTATTTTTGTTACTTACCTGTGGCACGACGTCCATACAAAATTTGAGCAGTTTCCGACCATCGATGTTCTATTTCGAAAATGCGTGCGCAGGTGGTCATGTTCAGCTGACGCAGAATACCGCTGTTGGGTTGAGTTAGGTTAGGTTAGGTTAAAGGAGCATCTGCGCAGAAGGTGATGCGCAGTGACGTGATGCGGATTGTCTAAGTTAAGGCATCGTTTGTGTTCTATTATCGATTGCGGGTAATTAAACAATAAATTATTTCAATTTTCTCACATTATAGAACAATCTTTTGTTTGTGTCACTACCATAGCTTTATACTTCGAAGATTTCACATTTTATACCTACTTGTGGACCACGCAACACAATTGGCTGACGTCACTTATGAATGTTTTTACGCAATTGTAGTTGTTGAATTGCATGTGCGGTCTGGTTACGCTTAAGTATTATTAATACACACGTTATAATTTTATTTTAAATTATATCGAGTGCATAACTCGTTGATATAGTCGGATTTTGATGATTGTGGCCGATTACGCGTTTCATCCACCTCGCGACTTTGACGCCTTCGTGTGAATTTATTACAAGTGTTGTGACACATTTAGGTATTTATTTTTGGTACTTACCTGTGGCACGACGTCCGTACAAAATTTCAGCAATTTCCGACCATCGATGTTCTATTTCGAAAATTCGTGCGCAGGTGGCGATGTTCAGCTGACGCAGAATACCCCTGTTGGGTTGAGTTAGGTTAGGTTAGGTTAAAGGAGCATCTGCGCAGAAGGTGATGCGCAGTCACGTGATGCGGATTGTCTAAGTTAAGGCATCGTTTGTGTTCTATTATCGATTGCGGGTAATTAAACAATAAATTATTTCAATTTTCTCACATTATAGAACAATCTTTTGTTTGTGTCACTACCATAGCTTTATACTTCGAAGATTTCACATTTTATACCTACTTGTGGACCACGCAACACAATTGGCTGACGTCACTTATGAATGTTTTTACGCAATTGTAGTTGTTGAATTGCATGTGCGGTCTGGTTACGCTTAAGTATTATTAATACACACGTTATAATTTTATTTTAAATTATATCGAGTGCATAACTCGTTGATATAGTCGGTTTTTGATGATTGTGGCCGATTACGCAATTCATCCACCTCGCGACTTTGACGCCTTCGTATGAATTTATTACAAGTGTTGTGACACATTTAGGTATTTATTTTTGTTACTTACCTGTGGCACGACGTCCGTACAAAATTTCAGCAATTTCCGACCATCGATGTTCTATTTCGAAAATTCGTGCGCAGGTGGCGATGTTCAGCTGACGCAGAATACCCCTGTTGGGTTGAGTTAGGATAGGTTAGGTTAGGTTAAAGGAGCATCTGCGCAGAAGGTGATGCGCAGTGACGTGATGCGGATTGTCTAATTTAAGGCATCGTTTGTGTTCTATTATCGATTGCGGGTAATTAAACAATAAATTATTTCAATTTTCTCACATTATAGAACAATCTTTTGTTTGTGTCACTACCATAGCTTTATACTTCGAAGATTTCACATTTTATACCTACTTGTGGACCACGCAACACAATTGGCTGACGTCACTTATGAATGTTTTTACGCAATTGTAGTTGTTGAATTGCATGTGTGGTCTGCTTACGCTTAAGTATTATTAACACACATGTCATAATTTTATTTTAAATTATATTGAGCGCATAACTCGTTGATATAGTCGGATTTTGATGATCGTGGCCGATTACGCGTTTCATCCACCTCGCGACTTTGACGCCTTCGTGTGAATTTATTATAAGTGTTGTGACATATTTAGGTATTTATTTTTGTTACTTACCTGTGGCACGACGTCCATACAAAATTTCAGCAATTTCCGACCATCGATGTTCTATTTCGAAAATTCATGCGCAGGTGGTCATGTTCGGCTGACGCAGAATACCGCTGTTGGGTTGAGTTGGGTTAGGTTAGGTTAGGTTAATGGGGCATCTGCGCAGAAGGTGATGCGCAGTGACGTGATGCAGATTGTCTATGTTAAGGCATCGTATGAGTTCTACTACCGTTTGCGGGAAATTAAACACTCAAATATTTCAATGTCCTTAAATTATAGAACAAACCTGTGTTTGAGTCACTACGATAGCTTTATACTTCAAATATTTTATATTGGTTACCTTCTTGTTAACCTCGAAATACAATTGGCTCACGTCACTTGTGCATGTTTTTACGCAGTTGTAGTTGTTTAATTTGCATGTGTGGTCTGCTTACGCTTAATAATTATTAGTACACTTGTGAAATTTTATTTTAGAATCTATCGAGATATTAACAAAGATCCGGCTTGTCAGAAATATATATGTATACATATGCACACACACACACGTCACATTTAGTCAGGTCCAACTTCTGTAAATCAGGTACATCTGGAATTTATTTGGCTGTTACCATAAGGAACACGCCTCTAATGTGCACACGCATAATGTCGAAAGTTAATTCACGGCGTTTAATGACACATCTCGGCAATTCACACGTACACGTACATGAGACCGTAAGTGTAATGTTGTACTTGTCTCCATCTTGCATACGTCACTGGAAGGAGAACGTCCTCTCGTCTTCACTGTACGAAGCACACAGCGGTTTAATATGTATCGGAGGAAATAAATGTTGCTTATTATCCCGATGAGAGAATTTGTTAGAGTACCGACGTCCGAAAGCGTGAACTTAAGAACTTAACTAAAATCGAAGGCAAACTATGAATGACGGAGACTGCCCTGCCTCTCGACAAAATGTATAGCGACTGACATTCACTTCCGGGGCTGTCATCGATCTCACGTATTTGAAAGCTCCAATCGAATCGAAGCACGTAATATTCAGTTTAGTGTTCTCTCCGTTAGAGTTCGTGAGTTTGAGAGTTCTGCTGTCGTCCAATCACTACGTAGAAGGGTTATTGATTTGCCTGACTGTAAAACCACGTCAATACCAGTCTAATTGAGAAAGTCGTTTTACACATGCTGCCATCTGTACGCTACTTTTAATGCGTACGAACAATTGCATAATTTTCGAAAACGTTTTTGATCTTTGGAATTCATATTGCATAGTTAATTGTTGTTTTTTCATAATTTGCTTTACTTGAATGTGTTTGGATTGAATTGCAACACCTTTATTTAAGTATGATGATTGCTGTGCGCGAATTCTTACGTATGAAGCTACAAGGCGCTTAGATAACCATAGTCACTATCAGTATCTTCGCCATTAAAATCTTTCTGCCCTCATTTTGTGCATTTGTTGGTCTTATGACGTATCAGTGTACGTATCGGCAGCAGTTAGAAAATATAAACAAACGTCTTTGTGCATAATTCCTTGTTTATAAAGTCGGATGTTGGTGGTCGTGGCCGATTTCGCGTTTGTTCCACCTCGCGACTTTGATGCCGTCGTGTTAATTTATTACAAATGTTGTGACACATTTAGGTATTTATTTTTGTTACGTACCTGTGGCACGACGTCCACACAAAATTTGAGCAGTTTCCGACCATCCATGGTCTATTTCGAAAATTCGTGCGCAGGAGGCCATGTTCAGCTGACGCAGAATACCGCTGTTGGGTTGAGTTAGGTTAGGTTAGGTTGGGTTAAAGGGGCATCTGCGTAGAAGGTGATGCGCAGTGACGTGATGCGGATTGTCTAAGTTAAGGCATCGTTTGTGTTCTATTATCGATTGCGGGTAATTAAACAATGAATTATTTCAATTTTCTCACATTATGGAACAATCTTTTGTTTGTGTTACTGCCATAGCTTTATACTTCGAAGATTTCACATTTTATACTTACTTGTGGACCACGCAACACGATTGGCTGACGTCACGTATGAATGTTTTTACGCAATTGTAGTTGTTGAATTGCAAGCGTGGTCTGGTTACGCTTAAGTATTATTAATACACATGTTATAATTTTATTTTAAATTATATCAAGTGCATAACTCGTTGATATAGTCGGATTTTGATGATCGTGGCCGAATACGCGTTTCATCCACCTCGCGACTTTGACGCCTTCGTGTGAATTTATTACAAGTGTTGTGACACATATAGGTATTTATTCTTATTACTTACCTGTGGCACGACGTCCATACAAAATTTCAGCAATTTCCGACCATCGATGTTCTATTTCGAAAATTCGTGCGCAGGTGGCGATGTTCAGCTGACGCAGAATACCCCTGTTGGGTTGAGTTAGGTTAGGTTAGGTTAGGTTAGGTTATAGAGGCATCTGCGCAGAAGGTGATGCGCAGTGACGTGATGCGGATTGTCTTAGTTAAGGCATCGTTTGTGTTCTATTATCGATTGCGGGTAATTAAACAATAAATTATTTCAATTTTCTCACATTATAGAACAATCTTTTGTTTGTGTTACTGCCATAGCTGTATACTTCGAAGATTTCACATTTAATGCCTACTTGTGGACCACGCAACACAATTGGCTGACGTCACTTATGAATGTTTTTACGCAATTGTAGTTATTGAATTGCATGTGTGGTCTGATTACGCTTAAGTATTATTAATACACATGTTATAATTTTATTTTAAATTATATCGAGCGCATAGCTCGTTGATATAGTCGGATTTTGATGATCGTGGCCGATTACGCGTTTCATCCACCTCGCGACTTTGACGCCTTCGTGTGAATTTATTACAAGTGTTGTGGCACATATAGGTATTTATTCTTATTACTTACCTGTGGCACGACGTCCATACAAAATTTCAGCAATTTCCGACCATCGATGTTCTATTTCGAAAATTCGTGCGCAGGTGGTCATGTTCAGCTGACGCAGAATACCGCTGTTGGGTTGAGTTAGGTTAGGTTAGGTTAGGTTAGGTTAGGTTAAAGGGGCATCTGCGCAGAAGGTGATGCGCAGTGACGTGATGCAGATTGTCTATGTTAAGGCATCGTATGAGTTCTATTACCGATTGCGGGAAATTAAACACCCAAATATTTCAATGTCCTTAAATTTTAGAACAAACTTGTGTTTGAGTCACTACTATAGCTTTATACTTGAAATATCTTATATTGTCACCTTCTTGTTAACCTCGAAAGACAATTGGCTCACGTCACTTGTGCATGTTTTTACGCAGTTGTAGTTGTTTCATTTGCATGTGTGGTCTGCTTACGCTTAAGAAATATTAGTACACTTGTGAAATTTTATTTTAGAATCTATCGAGATATTACAAAGATCCGGCTTGTCAGAAATATATATGTATACATATGCACACACCCACACACGTCACATTTAGTCAGGTCCAACTTCTGTAAATCAGGTACATCTGGAATTTATTTGGCTGTTACCATAAGGAACACGCCTCTATTGTGCACACGCATAATGTCGAAAGTTAATTCACGGCGTTTAATGACACATCTCGGCAATTCACACGTACACGTACATGAGACCGTAAGTGTAATGTTGTACTTGTCTCCATCTTGCATACGTCACTGAAAGGAGAACGTCCTCTCGTCTTCACTGTACGAAGCACACAGCGGTTTAATATGTATCGGAGGAAATAAATGTTGCTTATTGTCCCGATGAGAGAATTTGTTAGAGTACCGACGTCCGAAAGCGTGAACTTAAGAACTTAACTAAAGTTCAAGGCAAACTATGAACGACGGAGACTGCACTGCCTCTCGACAAAATTACTAACGACTGACTTTCACTTCCGGGACTGACATCGATCTCTCGTATTTGAAAGCTCCAACCGAATCGAACCACGTAATTTTCGGTTTAGTGTTCTGAGTTTGTGAGCTCTGCTGTCGGCCAATCGTTACGGAGAGTGGTTTGCGTGTTCGTCAGTGGTCGTGGGTTTGTCCTGAAGGAGTGCTGGAGAATTCCAGTAGAAGTCCTGGAGTAAATCTGGATAATTCATACAGTGTTGTAGGACAAGTCCTGGATAGTTTATGCGGAATATCATTGGTTGTGGAGAAGTGCTTAAGAATCACAACTGCTCCCATTGGCTAGGGCAAGGTACTCCATCCACGGTCCTTCTCCTACAAACCCATCCCCACACACCCAATTGGCACGTTTATCTCCCTGATGACGGAGGCGGTATGACCTCTGAAACGTTGGTTAACATCGACCAGACCACGCAGCGCAACAACCCAGAAGACAGAAATCTTCATACTCACCGCTGTGAAAACCTCAAATCTTACTTGTCTTGTGTTTGTGTGACCATTGCACTGTTGGGATCTGGTTGTGTCTGAATCGCACCTGACAAATCTTCATATTTTTATATTATTAGGTTTTTTCTTATAAAATAAATTGCTCAGTGTATTACCCATATTATATTTTATCATGTGGAACTTTATGTTATCCTGTGTTAACAGGAATACCCTGACTATTATGAAGTGATAAAGCGACCCATTGACCTGGAACGGATCTCACAGAAGTTGAAGTCGTCACAGTATGAGAGCCTGGATGACATGGTGTCTGATTTTGTGCTCATGTTTGACAATGCCTGCAAATATAATGAGCCTGATTCGCAAATTTACAAGGTGACTATCTTGGTCAAACTGGACATTCTAGTAACATTAAAAGGAATGTAATGATTCTTTCTCCGTGATTGTTTTAATGATCACATGTGATGTTTCGTACCACCCTAAACTCCATGTTTCATTTTGATGTAATGCTATATCTACAGATGAATGTAGGGAATTGGAAATAATTCCTTCTTATATGAAGCTTCATCAGACAGTAGACTGCTGAAAGTGAAGCATTAAGTACTGACGTGATGTCAGGATTATTGTTTTGTGGATTTTAAAATGCCGACTGTGTAGTATTTAGTTGTGATGGATGTGTTTCAGGAATATGTAGATATCTTATTTTGACCTTATTTTGCGCAGGATGCTCTCATGCTGCAGAGAGTTGCTCTTCAGACAAAGTTGCAGTTACGTGAGGATGAAGAAGCTGTACCAGATGTGACTGCAGCTGTCCAGGAGCTTCTTACATCACTCTTCATCTCAATCTACAATCACCAGGATGAAGAGGGTCGCTGTTTCTCTGACTCCATGGCCGAACTGCCAGAACACGATGAAATTGACGGTTCGAAGTAAGCTGACGCCCATGCCAGTAATGAAATTGCACAGTTGCACAGTTCATTAACTGGGTGCCAAAATTGTTGCCCGCATTATTATGACTTAAAGTTTGCGTCTGTGATGTAAATTAATGTGTGTATTATACATGTGGCATTATCAGTGAACCATATAAGAACTGAGGTTCTTATAGCAGTGGAGATGTCGATGATTGTGTTCTAGGTCACTACACCACATGTGCTTGTAGGTATATGCCAACATTTTGGAGGACACATACTGCTTCCACTTCCGGGTTGAAGTGAACATTTACACAGTATATCATGATCCTAATTATTATCCTTATCGATCCTACTGTTAGACATTTTTTGCGACACAAGTAGTACGAATTAAATTCTTTCAAAAAGTTTTTGTAAACGTGTATTTTCTTCAGTTGATATTGTATGTAAGTCTGGGGGTGATATTTTCCGTTTCACATCTCATTAATTCAATATATTATTACCAGTTTCTTTTATAGTGTTGCATAAAATGTTTCTTGTTGATGAAATCTGTATTTTTCATCCTGAGTCGATTTCATGAAATGCATTTTATAAAGTATACCACAGAATTTGAAAGTTCCTTCTACAAGGAATAAAATGGGGTTGCTCGTTACGTGTAAAATGAAATGTTAGTTTTTACATAAATACTTAGTCAAAGTTTAATTTATTTTATTGCAAAGTTTTAGCTATAGTACAAGTTTGAAATTTCTGTCTTGAGTGACCTCAACCGCAAGCCTTGGTTTGTCCCATATATTGCAATTTTCTATGCTTGTTACAGTCGTGTTATGTTGGGCAGTTTTATATTCCCCTCTTCTGATGTAAAAATTGTAATTGCCTAGGATTCGAGCCCTGTCTTTGGATCTCATTAAGCGGCGACTTGATCGTGGACTATATCGTCGGTTGGACACATTTCAAGAAGATATATTTGCCTGTCTGGAAAGAGCACGTCGTTTGTCTCGTACTGATTCGCAAGTGTTTGAGGATTCTATTGAACTACAGTCATTTTTCATTAGACAGAGGTATGCAGTGATGTTAACATAATGTAAAATGAAGATTTAATCTTAGAAATCTCTATATGTTACTAGCCGAATGTTGCGTGTTTTTAGAGATGAACTTTGTCGTGGAGGTGATTTGCTACATTCTCCTGCTCTGAGCTACACACTGTTGCATTTGGCAGCTGCAGTGGAGGCAACTCGACAACAGAAACTACTGCAAGAACAGCCTGAGGAGGAAGGAGAAACACGCAGTTCTGAAGATTCACTCAGGGTAAGTAATTGTCAGTTCCAGCGTAGTTATCATATGGACGTTTGTGGACACAGTGCATCCGTTTTATCTTATTTGAATCTCTCCATTGTTTTGTGGTCATATGAATTTTTCATTGCTTTATTTGTTTATAGTCTTTTGTTCCTATGACTTTCCCACTTGGTATGGGTCATCTGATCATTTTCTTTTTATGTATTTTTTAAATGAATTATTGAAAAAGCTCACAAAGGCTTGCTATGTTCTGTTTCCATGATCATAATATTGAAGTGACATTACTATGTTGCTATCAAGTAGGTAATTCCAAAATTCTGTAAAATTATTGTGAAGAATTGATAGTGTGAAATGTAAATTATTTTGTGGTAGTTTGTACGTAGAAAGAAAGAAATAAAGACACACTTACATGACTCCAAATTTACAGACATTGAAGTACTAGATTTTTCTTACATGAAGTGTCTTCTTTTCTAGGATGCAGGGGGTAATACATCTTCAGGTGACTCCATGAGTTTCAATCAGCAGGTTTACAGAATTGGAGACTTTGTTTATGCAGAGCCAAAGGAACGTGGAATGGATACCAGCATTATAAACATTGAGAGATTATGGACCAACCAAGAAGGACAGCAGATGATGTATGGGAACTACTTCTATCGTCCCAATGAGACGTATCATGTTACAACTCGAAGGTTCTTGGAGAAGGTAAGTATCTTCATCATTACGTAGTAAGAAAATCCTGGCAAGATGAGAACTTGTATTTATATCTTCTTCTATGGCTCTCCAGTCCGTATTCAGTCCATGGCCTCCTCAATTCTCCTCTTCAATTTGGTCCTCTGTTAGGTCCGTCTGTCCGAGGCTTTGATCAAGGTTTCGAAATGTCTACCTTTTTATGGTGCAGGGTTGTTAGCCTTGCGACTAACCCCCAACCTGGAGGACCAGGGTACCTGTCTTAGTCTGACCTCTCCCTCTCGACCAATCTGTCTAGGGAGGCTCTACCAGTAGCTCTTGGGGTCACTGAGGTACTCAAGCCGCACCACCACGACAAACTGCAGGTACCATTAAGTGGGGTTTCAACGTTTGACAGATATCTTAATTTGTATTAGTATACATGTTCTTATATGATTTTTCAAATAAAAACAAGAAAGAAGAAATATTTATGAGAACCATTAATGAATTCTCTGTTTTATAATTGTTACAGGAAGTGTTTAAGAGTGATGTACACACTGCCATGCCACTGGATCAAGTTCTAGGACTTTGTTGTGTTTTAAGTGTGAAAGACTATTTCCGTTCCAAACCCGAGGGTTTCGCTGAAAAGGATGTGTATGTTTGCGAATCACGATATTCCACAAAAGCACGTGCTTTCAAGAAGATTAAGGTAGGGTTTTGATGACTTTTATTTGCATGGCACTTCTCTTTGAACCTGGTGCGTAATAGTTATCTCACCATATAATATTTGATTTATATTTCAGGGTTTGATGGTTATTATAGGTTTCTAGTGCATTCTTATTGTTTTTGATACACAGTTGGTTTATTTACATACTTTTTAAACATTTTACTCTCGTTAGATATGGTATCATCCACTTTGTTAACACATTGCCTTCAAACAGTTTATAACTATCTGGTCAGGTAATAGAGAGTTAACTGTATTTATTATTCATTACGAAATTCCATTTTTATTACTGTAAATTGTAATGCCACATAGAATAGGGCACGTAAAATGAACGGTGTTGATTATGTTCTCAGTAACTAAGGTTAACAGTGTCTTTCAAGTGTTGTCTTTGTAGGAATTTTAACCCTTTAGACATGTTCAGTATTAAATGCTTTAATAAAATATGGCATTGAATATCTTGCAGGTTTCAAGGTCAAAGTCATCATCTCGTTCTTAAAATAAGATTTTAATTACAGAGCTGAGAATTATTTGTTGTTGCAGTCGTGGCCTTCCAATATGTCACAGCATTTGACACTGATTCCTAGAGAAGAGATTCTTGAACCAAAGCGTGTCATGTCAGTATTCCGAGAACGTGTGGAAAAGCACAAGGAAGAGATAGCAGAGCTGGAGGAAAGAGAGAAACTTGTAGAAAAGGAGAAACCAGTGAGTACTCAAGACACTTGTGGGTTGGTCAAACTAGTTTATATTAAAACCAAAAAGATTTTGAGTTCCCATATTTACACAAGTAAGCTGTGTGTGTGTGTGTATGCAATCTGTACTACACTTTTAAGAAGAAGAAGAAGGAGAAAAATATTTTTCCTCTGTCACAATTTTTTAACACTGGAAAAAGATCACTAAAGTAAATGCATATACACTCATCTAATTGTGCTAGGATAGGTTCGTGCCAGAGATAATCCTGTAATAGTCACATATTGTTCGTTGTTATTTCTTTGTTTCAGCCAGTATCATTTTATGAATTTTAAAATATCAGAAACAATTATCATGTAGTAATTTGTTTTACAGAAGCGTTCTGTGTTTTTTGTTGGTATTGCGTGTATTTATTGTTTACAATTTTTTACCTGTGTTATCATTGAAGTGATCTGAAAATCTTATACTATATGCTATAAAACATTTCAAGTAACACTTTCATCACCCTGATGACGGAAGCAGTATGACCTCTGAAAAGTTGGTGGAAATCTACCAGACTACATGGTGTAATAACCCAGAAGACAACAAATTTTTATTTGAATATTGTTGTCACATCTCTTTTTCAGTCTTCAGAGTTACTGCTTTTGAAAATTCTATATGTTCCTTGTTTTTTTTCATGATTACTATTAAATATCAAAATTTTCCTATTTATATGTTTGTTTTGTAGAATGTAGAAGTGTTGAATGGGCAGACTCCAGATGGTTGTACATATTATGAACAGTTCAATGCTCCGTGCGGTGTAATCCGCACGGGCGACTGTGTCTACGTACGCACTGACATAGGGCGGCAGCTTATTGCTCAAGTGGATTCTATATGGACCGACAAACAGTAAGTTTTGACGACTGCACTGAATGCTAATTGGTTTTATAAGGAATACAGTTTACAGGTTACTTTCATTTGCATTTCATAAATCATTTTCAGAATAGGTAACTCCGTGGAGTGGAGTTCTTTTGAAGCTAATAATCACGCAACTTGTCAAATCCCCTGCCTTTTATGGGATTCAGAAGTTTGTTATTGCAGGATTTGAGGTTATCGCAGCAGTTAAACTGTGATATCAAAGGCTCTGATTTATTTAAAGTTGTCAGATGTAGTCTGTCATTGGACCAGAACATAATTTTCTGTATGTCAGATTGAGTCTAGCATAGGGTATGAAGGTTTGACATTTTAAAGATATTGGTAACTATTTGTACAAACTGCTTTATCGGTTAGCAACTCGGAATTTGGTATTTGTTAATTTTATATTGTTCTTAATGTAAGCAGCAGTTCTTTAAACAGCATCATCTAGTTGATATTTGTTATTATTATTATTATTATTTATTTGACTGCAAATGGGTTTTTACCCGGTGGCAGTGGTCCTACAATAAGACACAACAAAACATAAGACAACAAAAACAATAAGAAACAAGAGAACAATGAAACAGAACAAAACAATAACACAAAAAACATAAGACAACACAAACAATAACAATAAGAAACAACAGAACAATGAGACACAACAAAACAATAAGACAACAAAACAATGAGACACAAAAAACATAAGGCACAACAAGAACAATAAGACACAACAAAGCAATAAACACAACAAAGCAATGGAGATGCAATATGTTTTCTTTGAGGTATGGACTGAATTCTTAAGTATTGTGTTTACATGCTTTGGCTTGAAAGAGTCAAACCATTTGTTAAATGTCAGTGTACAACAGACTATTTTTTACGAAACGCTGATGTCAGTCATTGCTCAGACTTAGAAGAATCGTACTGATGTGAATATTTCCTGTTACGTTATAGGGGTATGTGCTTCTTTCGAGGACCATGGCTTGTTACACCCCCAGAGATTCCTCATGCTCCAACACGACTTTTCTACAAGCAGGAAGTGTTCCTCAGTACCCTGGAAGATACAAATACAATAGACAGCTTAATGGGAAAATGTGCAGTTCTTGAACACGGCGAATACATCTCTTGTGAGTATTCCGACGGAATGGATCATTATTGTAGCCACGGAAACAAGATAGGTTATTTTTGAAAATGAACAGTGCAATGAGCACATCAGTTATCAATGGTAATGACTGAAAAACACACGTGATCTGAAGCAGAACATTGATGCTTAATGGTGATGACTTAAATATGCTTAAATTCAGTAGTTACTGTGAACATTTAACTTTTTGTGTAACATCCTTAAATGTGGAAGACATCAGATTTGAAACAAGGTGCATTCCAGGCCAGAAAAGTAAAGATTAATAAGGAGTAAATAGCGTGTTGGATTTTCACGTTTTGTGACATTACTGCTCGTTACAGGTCGCCCGACAGAAATCCTCGAGCATGATGTGTATGTGTGTGAATCAGTTTATGATGAAGCAAGGCGTCAAGTGAAGAAACTTCCTCGAGAGGGCTTGAAGAAGTATAGTCACAGCAATGCAGTCGCAGAGGATGAAATCTACTTCTTTCGCAGATTGATAAATCCGCCGAAGGTGTGTGTACGTTCACACCTGACTATATATTTTTAGGGGCCTTAGCTTTTTATGCTTTCTACTGAAGTAGCAACTTAAGGGAGAGTAACTTATTTATTCAAAGAAAATAGTGATACGTATATACAAAAAAATTGTGCCTTTGTCTCTTACGATATTGAAATATTTGGCACAGAAAAAAGGCATTATATTTTTATATGAATAATGGGATTGTCATTATGATTGCTTGTTAATGCTGAATCTTGAATGTAGGTTAACATAAATTTTACTAGCTTGGAGCTGGAATAGGTTGTCTTTGTCCATTATAGAATGCTGTATAGTGTGAAGGTGGATAATTTATGCAGGTTTGTGGCCAAGCAGTTATGTCCATTGTATGTTCAGAAGTGTAATATGTCATATTTCTTTAGGAGAGTAGAGGTCATTAACTCAGTTATTGAAGAAAAAGTTTCTTACAATACTCTTTTGCTGGCTCCCTCTCTCTTTTTTTTTGTGTGTGTGTGGATGCAGAGCCGGCGTAGCTCAGTCATTATAGTGACTGGCTCCGGAATGGGTGACCGGGGTTTGATCCCCGACGGGGGCAGAGGATTTTTCTTCTAGCCTCTGCGTCCAGACCGGCTCTGGGGCCCACCCAGCCTCCTATCCAATGGGTACAGGGGTCTTTTCCCAGGGGTAAAGCACGGCCAGGGCGTGATGCTGACCACTCACCCCCCATCTAGTGCCGAGGTCAAGGAAGAGAGGAGCTATACCTCCTCTCCTCCCAAACGTCTACATGGCGTATAGTGGGCAGCTTTACTCTTTTTTGGATATTATTTGTGGATGCACAATTTTTATGAGTATTATGTAACAACAAAGAAAGATGTTTCTACAAAATTGGTATTCATAACACTGTTTATTCTGTACTGTATTATTTCTATAAGTACAGGTTAGTCACATTGAATTTCCATATTAAATCAAGCGTTATGTGCTTTTGAAGGCTTGGCTATGTACCTACATACTAAACTCGCTTTCCTTGAAAGTTACAAAAGCTAATTATCTCCCATTACCAGAAATTTAATGTGTATAACCTAATTTCCATGCCATCCTATAGTATGCTGTTTAAGCTTCTTGCCATTTTTAATTTTTAAACAATATTCTGAATTATTAATTTATTTTATTTTGATTTCAGATTGGAAGTGATTCTGCCCAATCACAGCCTACTGAAGGACTTAAAACATCACTGCATTATGAAATGGTAAGTTGATACATATCATTTATACCACTACGTAAGTTTATGTATACCATTTCTTTAGCATATTTTCTATCCCCTAGCCAAATTTGCTATATATGCGGAGAGTGCATTAAAATGGCCTTACCTATGACAGCTAATGTTGGGGCTCGTAGAATTTGGTGGTAAGGCCTGCTACAGCCCATGTTATATTCCAGGCCCCATCACCACTGTTGCCCAGGATGAAGCCTGACATGCTGCAAATGGAGGACTCGCTGGATGGAGGGCCACCCTCTGTTGGCTCAGGGGATACTGCCCCACCTGTTGCTGTTACTGGTTCTGCCTGTGTTATATTCCAGGCCCCATCGCCACTGTTGCCAAAGATGGAGCCTGACATGCTGCAGTTGGAGGACTCGCTGGATGGAGGGCCACCCTCTGTTGGTTCAGGGGATACTGCTCCGCCCGTTGCTGTAACGACGCCCGTCTCTTCCAAGAAGGTCAGTGCTGTAGTTTGTTATTCAAAGTTTATTTTTATTTTATATTATTTTCTTTATTTTTGCATATTACTGCAAAATGCATATTTAATAGCGACTGACTGTAAGATTTGAGGTTTTCACAGTGTTGAGTATGAAGATTTCTGTCTTCTGGGTTGTTGCGCTGTGTAGTCTGGTCGATGTTTGCCAACGTTTCAGAGGTCATACTGCCTCCGTCATCAGGGCGATTCATCGCCCTGGTGACAGATGACCTCTGAAACGTTGGTTAGCATCAACCAGACTACACAGCGCAACAACCCAGAACACAGGAATCTTTCGACTGACTGTTTATTAGAAAGCTTTTATTTTGGATGAGATGGGACTATGTACCCAGTTGACTAGACGCTGGCTTCTCACCGAGGAGACCTGTGTTCATTCCCGGGTGACTTTAAGTGAGATTCATAATGGACAAAGTGGTACTTGGAAAGGTTTATCTGAGTTCTTTGGTTTCATCCTGCTATCATCATTCTACCATTCACTGGCCCAAGAGGTGTCTGATAGCCTTTACTAAGCAACATATTATCATAACCTCTGACCTATCACTTAGCTGGTCTTGAAGTAATATAGTTTTAGTTTTCCGAATTAGTATCTAAATGATTATAAAGAGAAACTATGTTGCAGTTCATTGAGAATCATTGTGTGAATTCTTACTGAAATTTTAACACCCAGAAAACAGTTGCAGTCCACTAGCTTGCTCTCATCTCTATCCTGTGCTTAATATTTCTTTAAAAGATCTTCTGCCTGATACTCTAATAATCATATTTAAGGTTTACATGCGTCATGTTTGTGTTTTTGATTAAAATATATAATAAAATTCAGGTCAATACACAAAACTTTATTTGGATGTTAAAATTTAAAATTTTAAATTTGCGCCATTCATCACTATAAGGATGTTACAATAGAGCGCTTTCATTCATTTCACAACATGTTTCGATGTAATACATCATCTCCAGGTGTTGTTTTTTAAAACTATTTTATATTATAATGATGAATGGCGCAAATTTAAAATTTAAAATTTTAACATTTAAATTTTAACATCCAAATAAAGTTTTGTGTATTGACCTGAATTTTATTATATATTCTAATAATCATGTTAATTCCATGCAACTTCTGGCCACATTACTTTTGTCTCTTGTTTTTGATGCATTCATTTATTAACATTGTTTAATGTCACATGTCTGTCTTGTTTGTGCTTCTTACATAGTCTCTTTAATTCTTGTTTTATTTTTTTATTTACTTTTTTGAGTCTGGTAAATTTTCAGTTGCATAATTTAAAATGGGGCACGTATCACTTTTGTGTAAGCTTGTCATTTATTACCTTAATATGCATGTGTATGTTAGTCCAGATAATGCGTAAAGCTTCTAACGTGGGTGGATGTATCGTGTTTGAGGTCCATGTTTTTTTTTTATTCTTGCCATTGCGCAATCAGAATTATTTGCTCTTTATACACTTATTTGTGTTTTGTTTATACTTTATATTTAAATCATTAATAACTACTAGCTTAAAATTCTACATTTTTTTTTCAAACAATCAGCAGTTCAAGTAATAGTCCGAGGAAAAACATTTAGTGTAAGTATATATTACTCGAAGTCCTACCACATGGATTGTCAGGATAATGGCAAGCTGCAAACAATTATTTTGTTGTTGTTGAGAAGTTGTGGACACGTAACAATCTTGCGGGCTACATCAGGGCAATTAATGGCTCCACGCTTATATACAAATTTTGACAAATGTGCGTACTCTAAATCTGCGGTTCCATTTTTGAAGAGAGGAAGCACCGTTCTGTTCTGTTTTAAGAAAAAAGTGTACTAAGTTTTATTTGCTCGTATAGAAATCCTCTGGCAAGAAACTGGTGACGGGTTACATTCTGTACTCCAGCGACGTGCGCCGATCAGTTGCAGCCAATCATCCAGAATCCAGCTTTGGAGAAATCAGCCGTATTGTTGGGAATGAGGTACGTAGTAGAGATTATTATTGATTGAGTGACTTGTTTCAGGTGATTGATTTATATCATTTATATTCTCATGTTATTTAATGTCCAAGGAATTGGATGCTGACCTGCCTTTGGGGATTTGAAGTGAATTCATTTAAATGGGTATTTCTGTGCAATTTACTGATTCAGATATTAAAGGAAGTTTGTATTACCTGTCAATCTAGGCATTTGGTGTAGAGTGACTTGATTTGTGAATTAGGACAAGGTGAATTATGATTATTCTGTGATTCATCCAGGTTTGTGCCTCCACTTATACTTCGTGACAACCTCCTCAGTGCTTGAATCGTGATTTCTCACTTCTTTGGTGTTGAGTTGCTTGTTTCAGAGTGACTTGATTTTTCAAGTCACTGAATTATTGCACTTTCTGTACTTCGCTGAATCAGCGAGAAGAATAGTCTTGTCCGTCACTAGTATGGACTCGTTGAGCAAGAGGTGCTTGCTTGTTTGAATTTCTAAGACAACTGAAAATGTATTATGAAATACATAATTTTAAGGAAATTGTTGATGGAAGACACAGAGTTTGTGTGTCATGTATCATTACATTCAGATTGTGACTTTCTAATAAGTAATGTCCTCATCCGGTCTGATATCTGATTTTTTTGGCACTTAAGTTTCTGCCAGTAGTCGCATTTGTTTGCTATGACAACCTCTTTGTTCGGTAAAGTTTTATCTCATTAGTATGAGAATGCATTTAAGTGTAACTGAGATTTCAGACCAATACAATGGGATGCAGATATTTTATTATTGTGTGTTATGTTGGCAGTGGCGCAACCTACCAGCACAGGAGAAGCAGTGCTGGGAGGAGAGGGCAGCAAAGGTGAATGAGGAAAGTGCAGCCAAATTTGCACAAGAAGAAGCCGCAGCATCAGCAAGCCCCAACCCAATGACTCCCATGTCAATCAAACCTGCGATGAATCTCAGTAATTGTTCCCAAGAACAGATGATTGAGAATCTAGTGTTTGAATGCTGTTGGGACAATTGCGATTGGCAGTTCGAGGACCTGACTGACTGCATTGATCACTGCATCCAAGAACCCAATGGTCATGTACATCAGCATTTTGCAAACATTCCTCCTCAAGGTAAACTTCATTAATTTTCAGTAGTTACAGACAGAAGCTAGCAGTGTTAGATGCAAAATTCTATTGAGAAATGCTGTTAGTGTTTAACATAATTTTTTTTATGTTTGGATTGAGCGAGTGTCCGAATCTGTTGGTGATAATTTAGAGATTGAACCAGCTATATATATATATATATATATATTTGTTTAGGGTCTTCCAGAAGGAGAATTAAGATTGCTTAGTTTTAGGTTAGAATTCTGAAGTAAAGATGTGAAAAGTCTTATTCTCCAACAACCCAACCTTTACCTTCTTTACTTCATGGCTTCTGCACTTAGGTCTGTTGTGACCCGAAATACTCATTCCATTTTCTCCAAGGGAATTTATGAATAAACCTTTGAACGCACTTTATGTCCATTTTCTACCCTAATGAAGGATTCTACTATGAATGCTTGATGTTTTATTGCAAACTTCATTGCAAGAGAAAGAAATGAAGACTGAGAGATAGATGTGGATCATACGAAACCCACCTAGTCTCTACCGATTTTGAGAATGACTCATTTTTCATATCACTGAGGTAGGAATGGACTGCTGGCAGAACATTCTCTTAGTTTGTGGTGTTGTAAAGTTTCCTTTCTGAACTGAATTCCATGTATTTGAACAAAATGAACCAAACTTTTCAACCTGAATTCTTTATGCTTAGGACATTCTGTTCTTCTTCTGTTACGTATCATAAACAGTGATAATAGTATACTTATACTCTTAACAGAACACAGATTACGTGTTTTGTTTGTGATTCTATGTTTCAGACTGTGAATTCCAGTGCCAGTGGCGAGGATGTGGACGTATCAAAAAGGCAGCACCGCCCTTTCCAAATGCTCAGCGTCTTGCTCGTCATGTGAAAGAAGTTCATATCCAGAAGGGCAATGGTCGTTCGATAGCGCCCTCAGATCGCAGCAAGTACGTCTTCATTGATAGTATTCAAAAGTACAGTCTTGTTGCATTGTGTGTTTATTATACAGCAGCAAATTTTGAGCTACACCTGTAGCTCGCCATTAATAAATAACTCAAACCTGTGAGGTAGGATGAAAGAATTTCTTAGAATCCAAATGGTGCTCTAAACAAACTTGTAATGAACCTAGATATCAAATATACATTATTTAATGAGCTTTTTGTGATAAAAATTGAGTGTCTCATAGAATATGGGCTTTATTGGATCAGTATGAACCAGTTATAAATTTTCACAGCAACTTTTATTGTGCATCTCCTAATACCATATTTTGTTGATATCAGTTCTTTCACTGATGAAACATGTGAAGTGATACATGGCCTTCCCTGTTTGCCTTCATTTTGTGCAAAGAATTAATCATGATAGCCAGAAAATGCAATTTGAATTTACACATGAAGGATTTTTATGGAACTTTCTTCAAAAACCTCATTGAGCAGTAAGAAGATGGCTGTCTTTAGGGTTGGGTGCTTCAGTCCAGTAGACAGCCATTATCATACTCACTGCTATAAGAACCTCAAATCCTTATTGAGCAGTAGTCATGTATTTTTTGGAATGGAACTTGAGCACTCAAAATGTTTTCTTAGGTTGAATGCCTTGTCAACATTTGCATTCCTAGTGGGCACCATCAGAGTCACATCACTTCTCCCACATGTTAAGGTGGCGACTGACTTGTAACATTTGCCTGTAATGTAACGTGTTACAAATCGAGCATTACACAAGTGAAGACAGCGAACGGAGCCGCTCGATGCGAGCCGCTCACGCTCGCGGGCGCTCCATCGTGTTGTCGGTTTTTTCGCGAATCCCTTTGAGTGTTACATTACAAGTCAGTCAGTCAGTCGAGCGGCGTCGTAACGAGCATTCACGAGTTCTTTAGATAAGAGTAGCGTATTAAATGAAACAAAGATAACACAACCTCCACGCCCGACATATTGAATGAAATGAATGGAGCGCACACGAGCACAGTCGAGCCGAGCGTTCAAAACGAGCATTCGATACGCCTCACCAGTTGTGGTGTAATGTAACATGCTCGCCGCGAATGTTACATTACAAGTAAATGTTACAAGTCAGTCGCCACCTTTACAAAGTTTTCTTGAAGTTCCCCTTCTGATAGTGTAAGTTTCATTTGTGTTTGCCAACTTCTCAGATCGCTTGTGTTCATCCTGAAATTCAATTTTGTTCCAAAATACGGTATTATTCATTCTTGATCCCCAGTTTGTTTGAATTCCAGGAACTTCATGTGTTCACGAACTGCACCAGCTCAGACCAGTGTAACAAATGACAGTACCGGTTCGTTGTGTTATGATTTTTCTGTTAATATTGTGCTAGATGGTGCTCATCACTTGGCTGGGAATGACTCTAGCTGTGTATTTTTTTTCCCTTTTGTTTTGCCAAATTGCCAATCATTTCTGAGGCATGTTGGCTTCTTGTTATAACAGTGTTATTTTGTGTGTTATTGAGTAGGACTTCCTTATCCTAACATTGCTCAAAAATTAAACGTCTTCTTGCTAGCTTGAAGGTGCATGTGATATTTCTGATTATGTCTCAGTTTCTGTATGAATCTGACTCGTGCATGTATTACTTAGACTTCGAGCATTTTATTCAAGAGAAGGTTACACTTTACTGTCATAGACCTTCCCTCATCCATAAAAAAATTCTGATAGATAAATGTGATAAGCATGGAGATTGATTGATTGATTGATTGATGTAGGAGCAATTCCATTTTGAACAGACCTCAATAATCTTCCACCGTGCATGTATTTTACTCATTGACTTATCCTTGTTTTCCAAGACGTGCCTTTCCATTGAAACGTGCCTTGTGCAGAATAGATTCACCACCCGACCAATAAGTGTTTCTTCTTCCATTTCTCGACCGTTACTTCAGTCTTCCGGTGCCTAATATTTTCTTCCATTCTTCTCTATTATCCCATCCTTCCGGAGGTAGTTTCCACTCTATCATGGTCTCGGTCCACCTCCCTTCTCTCTTTTGGTTGCTATTTCATAGTCTTCTTTGGTAACCTTTCCTCCTCCATCCTTTGCACGTGTCCGTACCAAATCAGTTGTCTTTTCTCTATCTCCTCAATTATATCTCAATCCATCCTAATGATTTCTCAAATCGTTTCGTTTCTCACTCTCTCTCTTCTGGAAAATCCAGTGTTTTTGTTAAAATTAAAGTAAATAATGTCACAGAAACTTTAAGGCGCAGTGGATTAAATAAAATCTGAGGTTAACATAGGTCTATTTGGCTATCATCCAGACATTGAGACATGCATCCTTCTGAGTTGAGTTGCTTATATTCGGTGTAAGCATTCTGATGTGGTTTAAAGTTCACTAATTTTTATTAACAGTCGGTACACAACAGAATATTATAATATTTTGATGTGATGACCATTAATTAATAAGAAGTAGTGAACTAGTGTTGAATGTTGGACTCGTAGGATTACGTATGTAGTGTGTTAGTAAAACCAGTATAAAATATTTTTACTGACAAGGTGTTACCTTCTATGTGTCATGTAAAGTGTAGCATGAGTTGACGAGCAACGACCTTTGCCATGCTCATTTAAATGTCAACATGCTGTTACTGATGCCATGAAATATCACATTACCCTCCCTCAAGTGTGCATGAATTTTATCATCATATCTGCTATGTTCTGCTCTGCTCTGCTGTGTTGCCATGCTCCACGTGACGTGACGTAGGTATTTGGTATGCCTGTTCAGTAGTTTGACAACCTGTGTTGTGTGTAGGAACTTTGTGGCTTCACGTCGTCCACCTGTGCATCCTACCAGACCCCTGGCTTGTGGTGCCATCCCGCAGAGTCATCTGCAGCATGCTGCACGTGAGTTATGCAAATGTCTGTGTATTTATTATGTACCATATTAGATATCCCAGTAAGTGGCGGTAAGTAAGAACATCTTTCTCTACTTTTTCCTGGCTCTTGGAGAGTCTGAAAGTTGCAAGAGTTGAACATGTAAGCAAACAATATTCTAGAGGACAGGCATTTCCATACTTACTGCTGTGAGAACCTGGAGTTACAAAGATAGCATTTAATAAGAGTAATCTTTTACCCGGTGTCCTACGTGAGCGAGTTGCGTGGGTGAAGCAGAAATATCAAACTGGCTGTTCGTGTGGCGCTGTCCTAGGTTCCAGCGAAGCGGTCAGGAGAGGGAAGCGGCCAAAGTCCGCTGGCCAGTAAGGCGCATGCACAAGAAAGCTCTGACCGTGCAGTACACGGAAGGTGCATGCGCAGGAAGGCCGTGTGCTTCTATTGTGGTCCCTCACGTAGGACACAACAAGCGATTCCCCGCTTCATATGACACCCCATGCTGCTTATGCAGTTCGCATAGCTCGCTTGTTATCGCTTATGTAGAACATTGCCTTAGAGTCTGGATTTAACTGTGTTTGGACTGAAGACTGTTATGTTATAAAACAAGTTGTGTTATTTTGTTGATTAGAAGTGCTGTAATTCATGGAAATAACTTGGGTATACAAGGGGCATTTATGAATTTTCCTGTGTATAATCAATATGTGCTACAGACAGAAATAGTTGCATCTGTTGTTACTAAGTGTAATTATCTCGAAGGTCATTTCACTTTTTCCATTAGTGAGCTGAATGATTGATTGCAACACTCAAATTGTCTGTGCTAATATGGCGTAATGCTACTGTGAGACATATTGATGGCATCAGTAAATACAAACTAGTGTCATCAGAGTGACTTTCTAGAGTGTACAAAACGTAATCACATGCGAACAGGTGTATGGAATGAAGAGTGTATGACATTACTGCCTGAGCTCTCTATTATAGGAAGATTTGCACATGATAATTGATTTCTGGAAGAGAATGGTGCTGATTTAGTTGTTCCTTAACCACGCAGGTTGCACCGTATCATATGTGTTACGTAATAACAGCGGTATCAAGTATCGATCACATGATAGATTTTGGGTCTCCAGCCTTCCTTCAACAGATTATGACACTTATGGGGGAGGGTTTCTTCGCACCACACATCAACCAAAAATCCGTGGCGTAACAGCTCCAGAGAGCCAAAGCCGACTAGCTTGACTGCTGGCCTCACGTTCACATGCCTAAGCAGAGGTGAATGATCATCCAACCAGATATAGGGTGACGTGTGGTCAGCACGACGAACCCCCAGCCATCGCTAGCTATCCTGACTGGATTACGCTACTTATTGTAGCTCCCCAATTTCCCCACGATGCTGGGTTGGCACCGGTCCCATACACCCGTCGAAAGCTCATGAGAAAATTTCTTCTCCCCTGAGACCCAAACCAGTGCGCATTCCATATCGCCAGTCCGAAACATGATGCCTCAGACCGCGCAGCTACATCAATCTAAGGGGAATGCAAATCTGGCACCATGATACAAAAAAAAAATTAAATTCCCCTTGTAGGTTTTATCTGTTAGGAGACCTTTCCTGTTCATTCTACACTGCAGTATATAGTAATGTAATGTGAAATAACAGTTGATTGTGTATGTGCAATTAGTTACTAATCTGCATGGTGTGAAGCATGTTGCGGTGTGTTACAGTGGGCTCGACTGCAGGGCAGACCCTCTCAGCATCCCACCAGGCTCACTCTCGTCAGACACCTTCACCTCTTTCACATATATCAGGTAATTTTTATTTAAAGTTTCAGCATCCAGAGAAAGTAATGTTTGTAGCTCGGAGACAGAAAGACAAACATTTCTGTAATATCTGAAAAGAAATGTTAATAGTTACTTCCATCCAATAAATTGGAACTCATAAATGAACAGTAGTATGCAAAATGGAAGAAAATTTATCTTGTCCGTCAGTTGTAATATTGAAATTACTAACTTTTCTATTCTGCTGTGTCAGTTTTATGTACGTTGTTAAATTTCTTCTTGCACTTTAGTTTGAGATAAAATTCAAGCTCATGAATCAGAAGGCTGTGAATTCTGTTTATGCAAAGGTTGTGGTGTGACACCAGGTGCAGTTCAGTCACGTCCAGTTGAACCGCTGTTTGTAAGTGTTCCACCTCGTCCACAGCGACTTCTACACTCCGAGGCTTATATTAAGTGAGTAAAACATTGTAATAATACAATTGGTTGAACTTAATGTATGACTATAGAAAGGGAAGTTCCAGCATGGCATCTGATGGGTAAAGTTTGATGGTTATTGAATTATTGATTTTTATGACAATTCATAATATTGGTTTCTATGAGTCCCAGAAAAGAGTAACCTTGCTTTGAAGAAGAACTATTATTCTTTACTTTTACTTAGAACTTACTCATCAAAACTAATTCCATGGAGCCAGAAGCTAATAGTCAGTCTGCATTATGCGCATGTTATTGAACCTGAAAGTGTGTTTACAAGAACCTTCAATTATAGAATTTAATATTTTTATTATTATGCTAAATAGTGTCAGGAACTGGAAAACAAATTAGTGAAACCTTTGCTGTAACTTACTCATTTATCCAGATGGAAAAGGACATTAATGAGGACTAAAGATTGGTGTTAGATGTAACAGAAGAATTTTATTAGTGGTACTGGTGCAGTACAGTGTACTGAGCCATTAGAATCAGACAGCAGCAGATAACAGTGTAATTGAGATGTTTACCTGTGATGGTGATGACGTCTGGATTCAGGAACATCTAAAATGCACAGTTAATGAATTTTTTTCTCCATATGCTGTATTCATACAATGCATTAGCATGAGTTATAAACTAAAAAAATCCCATTGCACCTCTTAAGCAAGCATGCTTTATATGATTTAGGTATATAGAAGGCCTGCAAGCTGACAGCAAACATATATCACAATGGGACAAACATCTGAAAGCAACACAAGACACCACAAGTGTCCCTGACCCGTCTCGTTTGCCTGCTCAATGGCTTGGAAACGGTGTGGGGCATCATGGAAATATTGTTAATGCTTTGTGGACACTGCGTGACTTCATGATGCGAGATGCACTTGGAATCAACAGAGTTATATAAAAACCTGCATTAACCATTTGCTGTTACATTAAAGTACCTTTGGATGCTGATGGACTGGTAGGTAATGTATTACTGTAAATCCATAATTTTTACTTTACTTCCTCCTAGAGAACAAACACGTCTTACAATACAGATTCATTGCACCAATTCAGGATATTGATGGATGTAACATTTAGATATATATAATTTTGTTTTGTGTGACAGACTCATTACTAATTGCTTTGAATATCAAATATTAAAATAAAGTCATCAATAAAGTTTACACTATTTTGACATTGCTGTTCCTGGGAATATTAACATCCAATGCAAGAAATTTCCTGTTTTGTAGTCAGATCCTTTTATGTGAAATCCTCATCTGTAAGTGAACTCTGACCTTGTGCAACATTGCTAATGCATCAAGTACAGGTCAGGGAAATTTATCCTATTGTGAATATTTTACCAACACAAAATGAAACTTCTTCAGAATGTGGCAGCTACATGTGTGCAATTTAATGATACAGTGCAACGTCAGTGTAATACAAATTTTTAGAATTCAGAAAAATGCTTGCAGATGCTTATAATATCCAAAAATGATTGAAATACACAATCTTAATGCCTGAATCCTAGTTACTAATTATGTTGTATCACAATACTGCACCAACTTAAAAGTGGAGGGGGAATGCTATGTTATCACACTCGCCTTGAGGACCTGAGATCACACCATGAATATTTGTTATGATTATCTGTCGTGCGACGATTATTGGTAAGAACCCGTTGTTTTAATATGTGGTTTTAACATCGTTATATGATCAATAAAGTCTTGTCATTTTTGGTAGTAACCATGGTATCACGTCCATGTGGTGCAATCCTGTGTACGTTAGGTTTGTTATGTTGGAAGTACGTGATGGATACTCTGTGTTGGCATTATTTGTGGTGTTAGCTATGATCACAGAAACAGTAATACTATGATCTGTGTTTCCAAGAGTGGTGAGATAGGAAATATTAGTCTACCGGCATGTTGGTGGTCGGTGGTTTATCGTAAGTTTTGGTATGAATTTGTATATTCATATGTTGGTTATTGTGCATAAGTGTTAAGTGGTGCATGCATTAGTTGGAACAGTGTTCGGAAGCCATGTATAGATTCTACTATTTTGATGTGTCGTTGTTAGTATATAATTTTTGTTTCTTAACTCTGTTTTAGGATTAGGGTATTTGATGAGTTTTATAGTTTCAGTTGCCTCAATTTCGTCATGCACTGAAGGAACTTGCCAGTTGATAATAACTTTCGTTTCCTAACTTCGTATAATTTTCGTCAGTTACTGTAATCGAAGTTCGGATTACTGCATGCTAGTCTTGCCAGCCTCACTACAACTTAGATATGTTATAATAAGTCCAAAAATATGTATAAAAAACGAGTACTGGAACTACCATTAAGTAGAACTCGGCAACTTTCTGTTGGTCAGTGAAAGACGAGCAACGTAATTTCCTTAATATCTCTACACGTGAGAATTTAACATAAGTGGGATAATCCTCAAAACATATTAAAACAAGCAGCAAAAGAAATTTAAGTAATGAAGAGAAAATTGGATATATACTGAACATTAAAACACAAAAAGAGATTTTTTAAGAACTTATTTACATTCCATAGGCCCTTCATATGCCCAAGCCAAGGATGCAGAATACGTCATAGCACAAATACAGGACTTATTTCTAATGCAAGTATAAATTACATAGTTGTGACAGTAATTTACAGTCAACTGCAATATTAAAACAACAATAATAGCATCATCCGCAAAAAGTATGGGTTTAGACTGAGAGTTAATGGTTGGGGGTTAATCATTGATATACAGGTAGGAAAAGCAGAGAACCAAGTATTGGACCTTGAGGGCCCTGGTATTTTATAATGTCCAAATTTTAATAGGTGATATGATTTAAATATGCATAATAGAAGGTGAAACAGAATACAGAAATAAAATAGCCATAGCAAGAAGGGAAGTGAGGAAAAGATACAACCATAATTACTTTAATAGTCTTCATCTTCAGGAAGAACTTGGGACGTAGTTTGCTTCTTCAGATATGCATTTGCGATAGAGGTACTGTGCATTTGTCCAGACTTATTTAGAAAAGCCACGGAAATCCTGTTTTCAAAGCTGGCTTTGGGAATTAAATTTGACATTTTGCTATTCTGCTATCCCATTTTGTGAGAGTCTATATTGAGCTATAGGAATGTATTTTATTAAAGTCCCTGCAATTTCAATTTGTTCGTTGTACTGGTAAGGTCAACTTTTTTTTTCTGCTTTCAGAGAACTGGAGCAAGACACCACAGAAATAAGTGCTGTGTATTTCAAGAATCATGTTATGCATTTATTGAATATTCTCTTTGGCGAGGTTGGTTTACAGAAATAATTTATTTTGGAGCAAGAAGTCATGTCAGTTTTACATACTGAGACCAATACATGACCTAGGCATAGGTAGAAGGATAATATTAAAATGGGTCTCAGAGAAATAGGATTGTGACTTCATTCAACTGGATCTATGTAGGAACTTCTGGCAGGCTGATGTGTATTTGCTAAACAGTCTTTGGTTTTCAATAAAAGGCAGGGAATATCTTGATCTCTGGAGGCAGTATTAGCTTCTGATTTTAGACACTGTTCAATGGAGTTCACTAGATGGCATTGAGTCAAACATATTCAGATGTTTTTTGCCCTTTCTTTTCCAGTGTCTGTGAACATTAAGATTGTACTGGAAGACTGGGATATTCCACCTGTTGGTTTTGCAATATGGCAGTGGATGCTCCTATAATTTTTTGGTCACTCTATTAGGTGTTTACACTATACCGTTTCCTTTTAATACAGAATTTTATTTTCTGATTTTTTTTCCAGTGCTAGTAGGCATTTTTACATTTGAAGATATCCGTCTTCTGGGTTATTGCGCTGTGTAGTCTGGTCGATGTTAACATCGACCAGACTACACAGCGCAATAACCCAGAAGACGGATATCTTCATACTCACCGCTGTGAGAACCTCAAGTCTTACATTTTTACATTGTCAGTGACAGTTTAGTTGGTAGTATGTTTGGCTGTGATATGGGTGGTTGGTATTCAATTTTCATTGGGTGAGTTTTTAATGGCTTCGGAGGCTTTAAGATTTTTGCATTTATTTGTTTTTTCCATTATTCACTTTTGAGAATGTGGTGAGTGATATGGAATTGTAACTGTTTGTTTTGATACACTTCAAGAGTTTTTAAATATTACTTTATAAGTTGCATTGTTTTATTGCTAATGTATTTTGTCAGTGTCTGTCAGACTTTTTTTACTCCTTGAAGTCTTGAACCCAACCTGCAGTTTTCTTGAAGGGGGGCTGATTATTGTCATGTTCATACTGACATGTTCCACATCCTTGGCTTGTTCTGTGAGGGACCTGTGGAAATCAGATACATTCTGATTTCCGACATTTCACATTGAGAAACTGACTTTTTACATACATGGCACACATGTACCCCTATATACACAGATATTGAAGTTTATATGTTGATAGACTAATATTTAATAAAATGAATCATAAGTATAAGTTACTGAATTGTAAATATTGGTTTTTAACACTTTACCAAGACGCAAATCCTTGACTGTGTGTTCAGATAATGAATGTAACAATAGAAGTTAAATTTTCATCTTGTGGTCCATCACATAAAATTCTGTCAACAAAAATGTGCTGAGAAAATTAACGTGTTGACTCTGCGTTGATGCATAACAACAGATGGTTTCGATTTTGTCGTGAAATAAGTAAGATGGGAAGAAGACAGAATTATTACTGAAAACTTTTGAATATAGTTCAGTAGACTAATTCAATAGTGATTTATGACTTTACAATTCATAAATGAATTACTGTAAGTTTATAAATAAATTTATTATTACAATTTCTGAATGCCCTGAGGTCCCAAAAGTTAATCTGATGCATAAGTACACATGTATAATTTTCTGAGGACCAGTCAACACAAGTTTATTTTTTCTCTCTCTCTCCAGGATGGTGCGAGTACCGCTGTTGACGTACTGAAATACGACGAATTGTCTCGGCGAGCTATACTGCGTTGTCCAAGTGCCTCATATGTCAAGTTACGAAGTTCTTTGACCTTATGTGAAAAATTCAACAACATTCGCTGTGTGTACAGGATTCGCAACAGTTCTCCTTGTCTGCTGTCATTACTGAATACAAGCAGAGGTTATAATCATTACTAAATATTTCGTGCCTGTTTTATTTCTGTAGCCAATTTAGTCACTTATTTGATCTTTTGAGACTTCTGTATTTTTAATTTATTCCTGTGACAGTAAGAAGTGCTGAATTTTTTTTGGACATTGTTTAAAATAAGTACCCACTATGCCAGTAACATTTCAGAAAGGTAAGGATACAGTGATTTTTGTTACTAAAGAAGATCACTCGACACCGAGCACTGTTAGTTTACCACACGAGGAGTCTCCTCCAGGTCTTATATTACGTGATGGCTCTATCAACTGGAGCTGTCCTTGTTTGGGTGGCATGGCGACAGGTCCTTGTGGAGTTGAATTTCGAGAAGCTTTTTCATGCTTTCATTACAGTGAAGCTGAACAAAAGGGTAGCGATTGTTACGAGGCATTCAAAACTATGCAGGATTGCATGGCACAGTACCCTACCCTTTACAACAAAAATGGTGATGAGGATGAATTAGAAAATGCTTTAGATACTAATATTGAACAAGAAGGAAACAAAGACAATAGAGAGGTGGAAGTGAAAAGTTCCTCATCATCGTCATCACCATCTTAACATGTTAATAGTTTAGTTAATGTAATGGTAGTAATAATATAAGAGAAAACGAAGAGTAGTGTGTTTTTGCTTGAAGAAGGTTAATGTAAATTAACCCAGAAGATCTCAAAGAAAATAAATAAGATTTGAGGTTCTTACAGTGGCAAAATGAAGATGGCATTCTTCTGGGTTTCGGTTCTGCCACACTACACAGCTTTAGAACCCAAAAGACATTTTTTTCTTCAGAATAAAGAAAATGTTTTAGTGTAATACTTGTTTAATGGTGTTTTGCAGCAACTGTTAGTATTTGTACTTCATATTCTAAAGTCTTTTATTAAACTACTTTGTTTGTTTGTGTATGATTCGTAGAAATTTTATATGACAATTTTTGCTCTCGCCTTGGTTCTGGAAATATGCATTTCACAGTTGGAAATATCATAAAATAATGCAGAAATCTTTCAGTAAGATTTTCAGATGAAATAGGCATGTAATATGTATAGTTTGTATCCTGTGGTTCCTGTAGAGTGTTCAAATTGGGGAAATAATTTTATGAAGAACTGGAAGTCTGTCTTTGAGTCTGGGCAGCTGCTTAACAGTGAATGCTACAAGATTACAGCATTACAAGATAAGAATGTATGAAACCCTACAGTATCGAAAATGTGATATAATAAGTACAGCATTTTCATATTTTTCTGTGATTTCTTCAGGGATCATTTGATTATCATTCATGTGTTAAATTAAACTGTATCTAAGATCGTTCTAACTGAACTCATTATTAAAAATATTTTAAGTGTTTTTCGCTAGTATTGGTTCACAGCCTCGAATTGTTGTGATGAGATATAAAAAGTTGAGGTAACTTTGCATCTCATACTTTAAAAAAAATATTTTCATAAATTTTGTGATTTGTTAGTTACATTACAGTCATTTTAATTCCACATCTCTAGTGCCATTTAATGTTATATAGTCCTCCTCTTTAAGGCCACAAATATATTAATCTTCAGATTACACTTTTGCTCGATAATTGAAAATGTACATGCGCGTGGTTTACACAGTGAAATGTAGCAAAGTTGAATAATAAATGTGCTCCACATTATAATACAAGAGAGAGACCACAGAATTAATTAAATCAAAAGGTTGCAACAGATGGTGTACTTTAATAAAGCCATGGCTTTTACAGCAGAACTTGCATTTTAGGATATAAGAAGTTTAATTTTGAGAATCCTGACTGCTTTATGTTGAGTTTTGCATTTATGTTTACTTTTATATGGTTTTTGTGGTCTGCTTTGTCATTTAGTAATGCAACTTAAGTGTGGAATCACTGCAACTAAGCTTGTGCCTTCATTTGTTTTTTACTTAATCTTTATCCTCTTTTACCTGCAGGTGTCGAGGTTTTTATTTATTCATTTGATCTATTTGGACATTGGTAGGACTCCTTGGATGAGTGATCAGCCCATCGCAAGGCCTTTACCTGTACTAACACAGAAAGACGCGGAGAAACATCCATGCCTTGAGTGGGACTCGAACCCACGGTACCAGCGGCCAGGCTCACGGGGCCCATGCCTCAGACTGCATGGCCACTGCGACCAGCTGCCTTCATATGTACATCCTATAAATTAGTACATTTTCTTTTGTTATTTGTTATTATTGGGATGTGAATAGTTTGACTGTCATATTTTTTAAAAATATTTTACAACACTGATTATATTCTGTTTTTGGCATTTTAGGGGCAGAATGGAGAAGGTTCACTTCTGGCATTTCTAATTAAGAATTGGATGAAAATACTGTAGAATAATGTTCATGATTTTCTGAGAGAAACTTGAGGGGCTTCACTGAATGAACCAAGTTTGGTACTGGTACAGTCTTATATTGTGTAACAGCATAAGTAATAAAATTAAAGAGTGATACATTTTTTACATGCTAGGAAACAGAAATAAATTTAGGAAAGAGGAACATGGATGTGTTATGCAAATGAAATCTCACGTCATGTGAAATGTGTAATAATTTCAATACTTAAGATTGAGATATCATGGTATGATTGACAAACCTGTGTGAAAGTATTCTGTAAGAAGATGAATACTGAGTTGGGAGTGTTAATTTCAAATGGATCTGAATTAAATAAGTTGTGGAGGATGTGACTTAGATTGAGCGGTCGGGAAGTGATCCCTTGGTGGACAGTTTCTGGCAGGTCTGGAGCATGTGTGTTGGGTGACACCAAGGATGAAGCTGTTTTTACCTCTTTGTGTGTATGCCACAGTTTCGCAGGCAGAAAGTTGTGTGATTTTGTTATGTGAAAAGGAATGTATAACTAACTAGATGGCTTACCGAACCCGGAGGTTCATCACCGAACTAACCAAAGCCCTCTGGACCCTGTCCTGGGCCAACAAAATCCAGTCTCCTTCAATTCCTATCTCCCATAGATCCTGCCTGAGATTATCCTCACATCTACGTCTAGGTCTCCCCAGCAGTCTCTTCCCCTCAGGCTTCCCAACCAATACCTGGTGCACACCTCTTGTCCCTTCCATGCACGCTACACGCCCATCCCATCTCATTCTTCTCGACTTAATCACCCTGACAATACTGGGGGATGAGTACAAATTTTTAAGTTCGTCATTATGTAGTTTTCTCCAGTATATGTGGGTATATCTATATGTGTTCAGATAGGTAGTTGTGCAGGCCATAGAGGCATCAAAGGTAGTGTTGAAGCTTATGTGGGATTGCTGATGGGCATTATGCATCTCTGTAACCAGAATAAGGTATGTGGTTATGTTCCCTAAGATTAATTCCAAAATAGCCATTTACATGGACCGACAAGTCTGTATTATGTCTATAAATCCATCCTTGATTTTTTTGATTCTCGCAAAGCTAAATTCCATCATGCCATTGCATGTTCCCCATCGTTGAACTCTTTATTCATAAAATTGATAATAAGATAATATAGCAGCCGTGAGTTTCGGGTGACAATAAATCTCCGAAAAATTCGTTTCAAGATATTGCTTACACAGCGTTAACGTTACGTACTAATACAACAGTTTTACGGAAGAACTGCTTGTGTTTTAAAAATTCACACAGAGGGCAGCAAAGTATGGCAAGGTTTACGGACTGACGCAATATCCGTAAGATGGTCTGATACAATACGAGGAGAGAAAGTAGAAGAATATTTGTGGTGCATGCATTTGGAGATCGTATATGTTGTATAAATTGATAACTGTGTTTGTGATTTACTTTGAATTAACCGATTAGTACTGTTTGTGACAAGTTAATAATGGAGACTAAATTGGCGAAGCCTCCGAAGGAGAAACGAAGGTAAGCGATTATCATGTTTCTGTTGATGGCGGACGTAGTAAGATTATTTAGGTCAATGTATTAGCTTCCTTGTGTTGCGAGAAATAAACAGATTTATAACGCATAGAGTGTGTATGTGAATATCATAAACAACCCGTTTCGTTATGTAGGGCGATTGTAGGTTGGCACATTCATAAAATCGAAGTCGACAGCCAGATAGTAATGTTATATGTGCTTTGATCTAACGTCACATGTGGATTGTTGTAATTAAGTTTTGTTAAAAACTTATTTTCTATGAACCCAGTACACAAAAATTCAATGTACTGTTTTTAAATTAATTTGCTTTGTTATCATAGCCTTGACATTGGGTATTAAAGCATGCCAATGAATTATGGGACAGTTTCTCGTGTTAAATGTATGAACATACTGAACATTCAGGTTCCATAGGAGGCAGGAGTTTCTTAACTAGCCGAGTAACTATTATCTGCTATAGAAGAATTGTTCTTCTTAATGTTGCTTAGTCTCATCAAGCACAACAAAAACCTAAACTGTCTGTTACAACAAACTCATCATGAGAGTCCATCACTGGTCCACTACTAGCAGCAAAATGCTTCAAGATTTTCACAATACAATTCAAGTAACACTCCATAAAGACAATTGAATCAACTCAACTATGTTCTAAGATGTGCTGAAAATGCTGTTTGTGAACACCTTGTGTGCACCATCTAAATAGGTTGAAGAGGAAATGTTGATTAAACTCCAGTACTGATTGTTTTTGAGGAAATTTCTGTGCATATTAAACCACTTTTTACCAGAAAAATTGTCAAATGAGAATCAACTTCACCATCATGAACTGATTTGAAAAGCTGGTTGCAGAAATTAATCCTGTAAAGTGACTTTAGTTTTTGCAAATCACTAACTACAGTTGCCTTGTCTTGACTGCTCTCATGTACAAGGCATCTTGGTGATTTCAGTAGTGTGCTTTCTGACATATCCCCTAGTTTGCCCAGTTTTTATTCTGTAAGCACACAGCATTTTTCTGGCATGTTTCTTTGTCGAGAAGCGACCCAGTAGACCAGACTTTGTTAATATGTTAGTGGATGCCTGTTATACTTGGAACTAGGATTGTGGGAAATTTATTGTGAAACATAATCAGTTACATTCCTGGTTAAAATGCAACCTTCAGGATCTTAATCAGTAATTTTCTGTCTGCGGGAAAAGCCGGATGTGTTGCCGAGTTTTGATTTAATTTAAAGCCTGTAAGAAGTTGAACTATTAAAATATAGTTCTAGAGGAGTGTGCCACTTTTATCACGTGCTCCTTCATAGTTTCTAACAGTTGATAAAACAAGTATGTCAATTTGTCTCTTTGGTTCACATGATTAAGATAAGGTTATGGATTGTGGTCTTTGGTAGGGGGGACAGTCTCCTCTGAAACAATGAGCGCCTACAAGACTCCTCATCGTTATAACCCAGAAGATCACCGCATAAAACTTCACCAATGTCGAAACTTCAAATATCATACAAGATAAAGTTAAGATTCAGAAAAAAAAATTGAATTTTTTTAACGCAAGTGTTAATCATCTTGAACTTTTATTGTCATAGAAGAACTTAGGCAGCATTTATGTTAACAAAACATAGGCCCTGGTTGTAAAGTTTAAATTTTTTAAAAGTAAATGTAGTCATGCTTGCGCATGTGTGTGTATTTATTACTTTAAAATCTGTATGAAGTCCTGCCAATTGGTTAGTAGTTAATAATGGCAAATCCAGATAGAACTCTGGAACAGTTTTTAGTAATTTATTTTCCATTGCATACCTCTTGAAATATTTTTCATGTGCCGCCCATTATTAAAGAATGAAGACAGTTGAATATGGTTCTTTCACATGATTTATCATAATATTCATGAGAATAAAAGATGTATATTTTAGGTACAAGATATTCATGTACAGATTGCAGAAATTATGATGTATAGAAATTTGTTCTTGTCACAGTCGATCCATCCTCACAGGCTAATCCTGTGCTTGTATAGGTCCATCTAAAGAAAGACAATTAGACAACCGTAGGCCATACTCTTAATGGGTTTTGTTTTCACTTGGGTTTGCTATGTAGATTGAAGCAGTTTCAAGAATTTTGTCTGCAATAGGTTGATGTCATGATAGGTTATTATAGATTCGGAGGCACGGTTGTCAGTACATCGCCCCATCTTTTCACTTTTAATCCCCAAGATGTTACCTTAAAGGCACATCTCCTGTTTCCAATTTCTAACAGTTTATGCTAATGTTACGAACGAGAGAAACGAGCCCATTTGTGTGAAATTGATAGTGATAATGTATTTTAATTTAGAAGCTGTTACGTTGTTGGAATAAGTTTTAATTGAAGACGGCTTTCCTCTGGGGGTTCTGAACCGTGGTGTCTGTGTAGATATTGACCAAATTATCAGAGGTGTTCACTGCCTCCATCATCAGGGCTAGCCCAGAAGACAACCATCTTAATTTTCCTCGCCGTTGAGAACGCGTCGAAGTTTTCAAGGTTAGACAGTGGCAAATACTGATAACCAGTGGTTGTTTATAGGATATGTAGGTAGGTTAATGTGAAGCGTTCAGACTGTGACCGGAATTGCAGTGCGGTGTTTTTTATTTTGTAATTTATTTGAATCCAAGCCCGTAATCCTGTTGTTCGACGACGTATCATGTCACCACGCTATATAGAAAAGGACGCCTGCTCGGCTAGTCTCGAAATTCTCAGCATTTTATGGAAGCTGGAGGTTCATTTTCCACATTTAAATTGTAATTGAGATGGTTGAAGAACATTGCATTGGTTTTCTTTAAAAAAAAGAACTCGCATTTGATTCTGTTGACATTTAAACACTTTCCGATTTGTGTTTAAATGGTACGTAATGCTTACATCTGTCCTTTAAATGTGTTTGTCTTATGGAAAATTTTCTGCTTCAGAATATGAGTGTTTTTTAACATAAAGGTAACGACGTATAGGAGTAGTATGTCATTATACACATCCTATATAAGATGACGTCATGAAGCGATGATATGAAGATGCTAAAGTGATATTGTCGCCCGGTTTTCTAGAAGTGCGTCCATATTCCTGGCCCATCTTGCATTTCTCAGTAGATGTGGACGGTTTCAAGTAGCGCTATTAATTTGGGCCATGGGCTCCGGCGGTTCGCTAGTGTCGGCAAAGCAGCTCTCTGTACACACCGGCAAGTCAATCAGAGTCTCTGCAGCTCGAGCACGGTGTTAGAACTGGATCCACCGATTATGGCCGCTGACCTTGTAGGGAGTGCCCAGTATGCGGACCACTCAATGAAGGAAGGAAGGAGTTTCCAGCGGTCAGTACAGTCTGTGTCAGTACAGCAGTGTGACCATATTCATGTCCGTTTGAGGTCACGCACTTCTCAGTGTGATGTCAAGGTCACGACATCAGTCCACGTGTTTACCGAATGGAGGCCTTTGAAATTTTCAAGGACATTCGGCAGTCATTTTTTCAAACTGATATTTCTGCCGATATGTAAGAACCTGAATGTACATATTAATGTGAGTTTGAGGTCATGGATAGGTCAACGTCGCCTCAAGATCACGATCAAGATCAGTCCGAGGGTTTACCGAGCAGAGGCCTTTGAAACTTTCAAGGTCATTCGGCAGTCATTTTTTGAAACGCATATTTCTTCCGATCTGTAGGAACCTGAATGACAATACTCATGTCAGTTTGAGGTCGCACACAGTTCAGTGTCATGTGAAGGTCACGACAATGTCAGTCCGATGGTTTACGGAATACAGACCCTTGAAATTTTCAAGGTCATTCTTCAGTCATTTTTTTTCAAAAGCATATTTCTGCCGAGCTGCTGGAATCTGTGTGACCATATTCATGTCAGTTTGAGGTCGCGCACGTGTCAGCATCATGTCAAGGTCACGACAATATCGGTACGAGGTTTTACCGAATAGAGGCCTTTGAAATTTTCAAGGTCATTCGGCAGGCAGTTTTTTTCAAACGAATTTTTCTGCCGATCTGTAGGAACCTGAATGTACATATTCATGTCAGTTTGAGGTCATGCATAGGTCAACGTCACCTCAAGATCACTAGAAGATCAATCCAAGGTTTTGATGATTATAGGCCTTTAAATTTTTCCGCTGAATCCGAAGCTCTGCAAGATGAGAGTTTAGGTCTGTTTCCGGAAACTAGTTCATCTCGCAGTATAGCTACGTGCCTCATGTCAAGCTGTTTCGTGGAACAGTAGGCAAGATCAGTTGCCTTCCGAAGCTGGCAGTGCAAAGCATAATTCGCAGAATTCATTTGGCTAATATCAGCAATAATGTGTAGAGTACTCGACGTCGTAACACAGTAACTTTTTCGAAGGGGAGTACCCTGATTGCACCCGCTAATAGGTGTAACGTTATCTTTAACGAATATAGGACATCAGCTAAAAATTCTTCTCTGCAAAGAAGCAGAGATAATTCGGACGCTGAAAGGATAATTTTGGAGTTCATAGTTCAGACTTGTTCTTATGGCCAAAGGACAAACTACCAGATGTGCACATACCAACACGTCTGAACAATTCATCATTGGTACAGAAACTGCTTTCTAAGGGGCAGTGATATCCTGACAGCAAAGAATAACAACTTTAGATTAAACCTCAAAACGTTTGCTTCTGAATATTTTTATGTACCTATCCTGCTAATTTTTCTTTGATGTGAAATAGAGAAATTTTCAAATAAATAATATTTTGTTTCGCAATTTTGACTCTGCAAGAGACACGAAGCGTGGCCATTGGACAGATTTAGTGTTTATAAGCAGGTACAGTGCTTAGCGTCGTATGTATTAATATCCTGTACAATGTTAAAAATAATTTGTGAGGCGTTCTTGGCATACTGTTAAGGGGTCTTCTAGGTATTAGACGAGGTGAACTTGTATAAGTAATTGCGTTGGCATGTAGATTTGAGAGGTCTTAACAACTGTAAAGCTTTTAATTTAACCTAAAAAAAAAGTTTAAGCCCGAGATCTTTGTGTCGATTTTGAGCAAGATGTCGTAGTAATGGTCAGATATGTGGTATACTCGCGTTACTCTAAATTTCATAAAAATTTCTCTCTGGTTTAATGTAAGACTTGAATTTGTTTTGTTTTTAAAATTCTTTAAGGCTTTGACCGGGATGTTCTTTTGTTAAATCTATTGTGGTATCGCCTGATTCGACTTCTAATGGTTAAGTGAAGTGTTTTCTTCGCGGTACGGTCTGGATTCGTAAATATTATGAAGACGAGCTTCGGCTTCAAAGGGTTAACCAGCTGATTTTCGTAATGGTGAGGTGTAGTGTTTTCTTCGCGGTACGGACTGAATTCATAAATAATATTCAGACGATCTTCGGCTTCAAAGGGTTAATGAATTCATGTAGAGATTGGGTTGACTTGTAACATTATATCTGATCAGCCGAAAGAAATTTTTTTTAGCACTTAGAAATTCGAGAACTCTTTAACTTTAAAGAATATGGGTTTGAATTTGAGGCAAAGAAACTATCTAAAAGCTGTCTTTTCTTAAAGATCTGTTCGACTTAAGTTTTAAGATGTAAATAGTCGAGCAGTTTATTGGTTACGACACAGACTGACCTGAAGACGATACTACATTTAATCGAAATATGTTGTGAGTGAATTAGAACAGTTTTATGCTTTTAACAGTTGGTATTGGTGGTCTGTAATAGAACGTGAAACGAAATATTATGGCGGTTTTAAGTGTGTAATTTTCCTCAGGTTTCTTGTCGTTTTATCCCGTAATGCTTATGTATTCTCAACATCCTTTTTCTTTTTTATGTCTTAATCTTTACGTTTTTACGTAGCAGCTGAGAGATATGAAAGTTCTGAGAAAGTGTTATCTGAATCTTGAATTCCCGTAGTATTATTAAAACGTTTAAGTTTTTGGACGACTGATGAAAGTTCTGGTGAATCTGGACGTCTCTGCTGTGTGTCATTGCTGGTGATTAAGGTTACTCGTGTCGTCTACATAAGTCATGTAGCGATGAATGGCTTCGGGGGTCTTGAATGTGGAGGGCTCAGCAAGGAAGCTTGTCTGGTGTACTTCTGGGTATTGACCTTGTATTGATTCCAGTCGCCACAACCGGTTGTCTGTCCGAGATTCGAACCACTTACTTCCTGAATTCAGGGCACGTGCTCGTTCACTGCTCTGGGTTGTGTTTGGTATGCAACGTAGAGAGAACTTTCTTTTTCTGAAGGAACTTGTTCAGGTCTGGTCTCTTGTTTGACTCCGTCAGTATAGCCACCCTGAAGTAAAGAAAAGTCCTAGTTAGATAAGAAAAATTTCTTTCGTACGTGAGAGGTCGTACCGTCCCGGACTGCGTCTGGTGTAAAGACGACCGTCTTTTGGGATATTGCACCTTGTCGTATGGTAGAAATTGACCGACGTTTCAGAGGTGCTTACTGCCTGACGAAAATGTGGGTTAAGATTCGTCAGGAGTTCGGACAAGGCAGATTCACGTGTAAGGAAGCTGTCCCGGAATTTTCTTGGAGGGACTGCGAAATACCACGAAGTCGAAACAAGTTTAACCGGTCTTAGGACCTGGAATTTTCCGTTGCATAGGTCTGTGTTTCGACTAACTTTCCGTGTACAGAAAGTTATGATGATGATTATTATTATTGTATTAAAAGCGACTTGTTTCGACTATGACTTTCTCAGTACGTTTTTTACAATATAAGTTGTAAAATTCATTCAGCGGAATAATTTTGGGATCGAGTCCATGTGAATTAATTTTGTGTACAATTCTTGTTACTATTGAATAGCCTGATGATGGCATGTCGATATCGAAACATGTCATTGGCCTAGTTTAAATACTAGGCCTGTACTGTATTATGAATTTAGCCTGTCCATTATATATGGAGTAGTGTCAATGACAAGCCCGTTTGAAAGTACTGTACCCTGTCGTGTAGTCTGGTTGAGTTTTACCAGTGTTTCAGAGGTCGTTGCAGCCTCCATCATCAGGGCGCTACAACCCGGAAGACATCCGTCTCGGTAGGGATATTTAGCTTGCTTTAGGCGAAGGATTTTCAAATATATCACATTCACATTTTCTTCTCACTGACATTTTTAACCAGGGGCTTGTACCCCCTAGTTCGTAGTTACGCTGTTTTTGTCGTCAGTGGTTAAGTGTAGCAAAGTACGACAAATTTTAGGCCAAAGTTCTCATTTTAGACAACATTGTATTGCCTTATCTTCTTGTCAATAAAATGGAGAGTGATGTCAAAGGCTATCGTGTAGTATGATGTTCTTTTTCGTGACCCATATTAATTTTTAATTCGTAACCATTAGCGATGGTTTCACGTACGCCAGGAACTTTATTTCCTAAGATTTAAGAGTGTGCCCTATCTATTGTTAATTCCAAAAAAAGTTATCCGTCAAGATTTGTGGGGGAAATTGTACTTAAACGTATTTTTATATTGAAAATTGTAACAAAGGAGCGCATAATAATTAAAATGCCTGTTGTAATGTATATAAGGAGGGATATTTCAGTGGGAAAAGTTTGCAACCATTTTTCGAGGTTCTTGGAGAAATAATTATTATTTTTTTTAAGGTACCGAGTCATTTTTTGTGTAGTAGAATTTGCTCGTCGTGTTGGAGAGGATCTATGATTTTGTGGAACCCAAAAAGGTTCCCCACTTTTGTTAATAAATCCATTTCACTTTAAACTTTGATAGGAACGCAGAAAACTCTCTTCACAGAAATTTATGTTTGAGTTCATAATTAAACACTTTGAAGTACGTAGTGTTGTGACTAAGTACACGACATGAAATTTCTGTTAAGTTTAATTAAAATCTGTTAACGTGCCCTTTAATTTCCCTTATAAATTCTGTCCATAAAGAAATTACTTAGTAAAATAATATTACGAAAACAAATTCAGCATATGCATTTTTAATCCTGGCTCGGAAACTCCATTTTCTGTGAGTGTGAATTCCCATCATACATATTAACAAACAAAATATTCTACACAATAATACGTCATCCAATTTTATTTTCATTAACTTCGTAGGTACCTGGAAATGGTTAGCCATTCTACAGTATAAAAAATACGGACTTCCCAAGAATATTTCACAGCATCAAGCATCTTTGATGTTTCTCGTAACAGAGGAAGCTCCTTCCTGTTTGCGTGTTGAGTTGCGCAATGTAACCACGAAACATACTTCGTTACACAAACCAGGAACAGGATATCAAATGTTCAATTGACTATTGTAATGACGTGTTGTCTGTGACGTCACGTGACCAGTTATTTATTTAGTGGTATGGAACGTTTCGCTCTTAATTATAAGCAGTGTGACCTAGAACAGATTTTCAGAAGTTTTAATAATAATGTGACGCTGTTGTATTATAAAATAAAATATTGTATGTTTTATATTCGTCCAGTTTTAGTTGTCTGACAGGTCTGGAGAATTTATCGTACGTTAGTGGTTTTAATTTCATTGTTGAACGTTGCGATGGGGTGAGACTTTCTCTGTGTAGGGCCCTGAAGGGTTCATTGTTTGTCCGGAGGACGATACTTTAGTGAATATGAATAATAATATTGACGTGGAACTAGAACTTGAAACCTGTTTCATTGTTGCTTTGTTCGCCTGCCTTGGGTTCGATTCTGGATATTTACGGTAATAATCGGGCGACTAACCGTTATAGACGACCTTCTGCAACAATTGGTAGTAAGACATTTTGTTACGGGGAATGGAGAATAGCGTTATGACGACAGGAAAACGTGTTTGTGTTTTAACCTTGACCTGATGTGAAATTCGTTCGGTATAGTTACAGGTTATAAACATGCATACAAGTTTTGTGTTAAATATTATTCCCTGTACTGAAATATCCCGTATTAAGAGCGACGAGGCCTTTGAGACTCCCAGGTATTGGAAGTACTCGGTGAAAATTTTAGTCAAAATTTGCATATAAATATTCATGATTTTGACAGACATCTTTGTATAGTCTGAGGCGTTTAAAGCAGTGACTGTAAATTTTACGTTAAATGATTTTAAAAATTGTACGTTCGTTCCGACCCTGAAGCCAAATGTAGGCCTAGAAATGACATTTATATATTTTTTTTTGAACATACTTTTTCGTGATTATTGAAATTATAATTTTTTTCTCTCTCATACGAATGGATTAGAAAACCTCGGAAACAATTCTTACGACTAACTTATGGATGCATAAATGTTTATGAAACGGTTAGAATACTTTTATGACAGAATTTGGAAAATGTGGGTATCTGTAAATATAGTATTGATACTGTTCGTATTCTCCAGCTGATTGATTGCTCGTCGTGTCGGCCATTGGGTGTGCGTAAATTTCGTGTCTATTTGCGTAAATTTTCACATGTTCTGTTTTGATTTCATCACTGTGATAATGTGGCGTGAAAAGTACGAATTATAAAGCAAGTTTATTATGAATTCTCTCCACCCTTCTGTTTAATTTATCTTTATGTTGCAGTTTTTATGGTTTTAGTGAACCTATAATTATATACCCTAAGTTTGTATCACGAAAACAATGAACACAACCACAGCAGCCAGTGAATACGAAATGCGTTTTGTGTCCGGACGGGTTTACCGCTGTCTCGTTAGGTATTGGATGCGTACTCAGGAGATGACGTTGGATATGATGATGAAGTCACACCAATACGATGACAGTCTCTTGTTGAAAGCGTTCGAGATTGGTCGTCGTAATGAGCGTTAAGGGTGTATGTTATGATGAAGGGGGTGTTTCTTCGCATTGGAATTACTGGCCACCACAGAATCTTATGGGGAATTCAGCTAATTCGTGGGATGGCGAATGTCTCAAGTAAGTCTGTCGCCTTTTTTACGTAATGTTGGTATCCGCCCAGTTTTGTTAAGAGTTATGTGTTGTGTTGAATCTGTGTTGGTGCTGTAGTGATGTATTTGTGTTAAAAAAATTAAGATGACTAATTTCTCGGTTTTTGGGGCGTGTAGTCTCGTAGAAATTTATCGACGTTTCAGAGATATTTTCTACCTTTATCGTGAGGGCGATATCTGAAACTTTTATCAGTTTCTACGAGACTACACCTCATACTCGTCGCTGTGAGAACACGAAATCTCAAATGTTTAAATCGTTTTATTAAAAGGACATAAAGTTTTGTTGTTGTTGATTTGATGTTTTAAAAATCAACTTGCGTTTGTTCTTTTATAATTGTCCACTTATCAGGTGGTTCCAGTTTATAGTCCTGATGTTTATTATTCGTGCCTTGTAGTTAAATGCTGAGATGCATAATGTAGAACTTTATGGGGTTCGGAAGATAATTTCATCACGTGAGATTTTGTGTTTCTACGGCGACGAATATGAAGATGGCTGCCTTCTGGGATGTAGCACTGTGTAGACTAAACTACACTTCCTATATCCCAGAAGACAGCCATCTTCATGTGATCATCTTCGGTGTTAGAGAAATATGGAGACGTATCTTATGGATGTCTGTACATAAGTCCACATGGATCTGCATTGTGTGTGGAGGTTTACCGATGGCATTTTTGAATGACTACTAATTCATTATTTCGATTATAAAAAAACTTACAGCAATTTGTATTAGAATTGTGATTTTTCGGTACGTTTTACGTAGTAAGAGAAAAAAATTTTGTTTCGAGATATCATCCAGGCATTAAGTTGGATTGATTTTTCAACTGCGTGATATAGGAAGATGGCGAGTTACGATTTGAAAAGTTTGTTGAAGCGATCTTGGCCTATCCATATTTTAATACATTAAATCCTTTGAACACTTGAAATGAGTTCAAGAAGACCGCCTCTTTGTCTCGCAGATGGTCTCCTCCCAATTCGTGCTACATGTTCGGTCCATTGGAATTATATTCGAACATTTCTCTTCGTCTAAGATCAACTAGTGTTTAACATCTTAGCTGAAAACTGACGCAGAGTTTGTAAAGAACTGCCCGTTGTTGATTTTCCGAGCATGTACAAGGATTTGGCAGGAGAAGTTTCACAACGAATTCTTAAAATAATTGAATCCCGTGGCTAAACTGCGTCCTGTCTAAGTTAGAACTTGTGCTCAGTAGTATATATATGTTGAAGTTGACGAATGCGAGTGACAGAAGATAGCCCGAGGTTGCTTAATAATAAAGTAACTTAATGGGCCGATTTACATATGCGATGATGTAACTTTCCTGCTACTCACCTACGCAGGTTTCAGTCTTATCGAAACTGTCGTGTTAAGGTAACAGGCAGATTGTAAGAGTTTGTACCTCATTTTGAATTCTCGGGTTCGATTCCCGGCGGTGCCCGAATTTATAACTTGTGTTGGGCAAGGCCGTGGTCTAGGCAACACGGAGTTTTCCTCCGGGGGCTTCCCCGGTTTCTCCGTGGCATCCCAACAATTACTCCATTCACACACAGAAGAAGGCAATGGCAAACCACTTCTGGATTATCTGCCAAGAACGTATATGAACAGGTCCCAGTCCGAGAAAAGGATGGAAGGATCCTGTTCATATGGACCTGTCGTCAGACAGAACACTAAATAAATAAAAATAATGTAAATAATCCTTTCAGGAAAGGCAAAACTATAGCCTAGAAATGTGTCTTGGTGAAGTACTTTATAATTTATCTTTTCTATGATGTGTACCGAACGATGTTGTGTCTCAGTTCGTAAATATTATATTGCATACATAATTTAAGATCGTTAACATCTGCTTAACTGAGCAATTAATGTCAGTGTTAAATGTGATTTCTTGCGTAAATTTAATGATGTAAGAAAATGTTTTTAGAAGGCAAGCGATTAGACACACAGTTCATCACATGGGCCGCGGACTTGTTTGCTGTTGGCTTCCGGCGCGTTCAGTCGTTCCAACACACGCGTGTTCTCGTTCATTATGAATGTTTTCGAAACGGTTCGCTGATGCCAGGAATGATTAGGCTTTCATTTGGAGTAGCCGTTGAAGCGACAGATCATCACATCACGTAGTCCATGCGTTCTCGGATAACAAGTGGAATTTGCTGGAGTATCCTTACGCTGCTCTGATGCAAGATGGGAAAACTTTTCGAAACCGGATCTAGTCTGAAGAAGCCACTCTTGTAAACAGTCTACTGTATCAGCTTCCCCCCCCCCCCCTGCTGAAATCTTTCTGATCTTTCCCTGGGAACAAAGCGGCCGGAACTTGAAGTTGATCACGTGTCTCCATTTGGTGCCGAGATAAGAATGCCTGGAGTTTTACCTACACTTTCCATACACGACTACTTGTCGTGACACTTAAGTACAGGAACAGTTTTATCCTTTGTATTTCTTTTATTGTTGGCTCCTTTGCTCATCTCCCAGATGATACTTGAATGAATATGGAGCAGCGGTGAAATGTTATTAGCAGGGGGGAAAAAATCCTTTTCTTTTTTCCAATTCCTTTTCAGGTCCAAATGAATTTATTAAATTTGGTAATAATGGTTGTTTTCTAAAAAAATATTATAAAATAGTTTGCTTGTGTACAATGTAATTAACTAACTAACTAGATGGCTTACCGAACCCGAATGTTCATCACCGAATTAACCAAAGCCCTCCACCGGACCCTGTCCTGGGCCAACAAAATCCAGTCTCCTTCGACTCCTATCTCCCATAGATCCCGCCTGAGATTATCCTCCCATCTACGTCTAGGTCTCCCCAGAGGTCTCTTCCCCTCAGGCTTCCCAACCACTACCCGGTGCACACCTCTTGTACCATCCATGCGTGCTACATGTCCAGCCCATCTCATTCTTCTCGACTTAATCACCCTGACAATATTGGGGGAGGAGTACAGATTTTTAAGCATTATGCAGTTTTCTCCACGCCCCATCGTCTTCCCTCTCAGGCCCAAATATCCTCCTCAACACCCTACTCTCAAACACCTGCAATCTGTGTTCCTCCCTCAGAGTGAGAGACCATGTTTCGCACCCATACAAAACAACAGGCAAAATTATTGTTTTGTATACTTTAATTTTCAGGTTCTTAGAAATCAGACGGGAAGACAAAATATTTTGAACTGAGAAGTAGAAAGCATTTCCAGAATTTAGTCTCCTCCTAATTTCCTCATGAGCGTCATTTTGATTTGTTATTGTTGTTCCCAGATATTTGAACTTTGTAACACTTTCAAAGGACTTGTACAATGTAAATAAATCTTAAATATGTTTTTTGGAGTTTATAATTAACCAGCTAGACATAGGATCGCTTAGGGACGTTGGAGGGGTAAAAAAACCCTCCCATTGCCACTTTGTCTAACACAAATTCCATACGAACCCTTCTTCATCTTTTAGAACAGGAAATCATTTTATTGATCGCTAAGATGAATCCGATTTCAAATCCTCTGAAGCAGCGAGTCCAGGCAGAGAGAAAAGAAAGCTGGTACACATTCCAAGAGCCTAGTTGTTTTAAGAGTTCATTTAACACTATTGTGCAAGCTCAGTAGGGTTTGAATACAGTTACTATCACAGGCAAAGAATTGTGAGCTGAGGAACTTTGGGTATTTGAATCTGGTTTCAATATGAGTTGAGATTTGTGCCCAGTTGGTACCAGGGGTCCTTTCCCAGGGTATAAAGTGACCGGGGTTTGAAACTGATCACTGACCTTCATCTAATGCTGAGGTCAAGAAACCGGAGCTTTACCTCCAATATGGCGTGTTCGAGTGTTCCTAACTGTTGTGGACTGTGTTCGTGCTCGTGCACAGATACATTTGAAAGCATTTCTAAGGCAAAGAAAAGTATAACCATAGCACCGGGAAACATAGTTTAATATACAGAATATAACCGTTTAAAACGTAACTTAAAAGTTGTGTAGGAAGCAAGTCCTCCGCTGTGTGATAGACTCTCCCACCTTCCCCCGTCATATTCGAGTCGAAGGTCTTCTTAGTTGCTAGGCCGGTGCGCAACAGCTGTGCAGATGTGTGCTGATTCTCGAACATTTCACATCGAAATCGTTCGCTGCTTTTCGTGAAACATTTGACAGTGAGCATCTCGACGAGGAAATTATTCCAGCATGATGGGGCGACTACCCACACTGTGAAAACACCTTCTACTTTACTGCAAGAGTTCTTTGGTGAGCTTATTGATGGCCTCCTCGATCTCCATACCTCGCCCCCTCCTCAAAACTTGTTTCTGTGACTATTTTTCAAAGAAAGGATGTATTTGAGTAACCCAGGAAGGCTTGGAGGAACTTAAAACTCAATATTGAACAGGATTTTGCCAACTTTTACGCAGAAACAATTCATGAAGTTCCACGAAACACTAAAACGAGAAGGCGGTGGATATTTTCAGCTGTATTTTTTAAGGTCTTATAACAATTATTTATTTTAATCCGTCTGATCACAATATAATTTTATTTAAAATTTCTTATAATTAAGATAATAAAATATCATTCATGTTCCTTATCGATTGATCGATTTACATTTCGGAACATTTACACAACATGGTTCAGTTTTTATAAAACCATCATCAGGTGTAAAATATATCTAAGAGCTTAAAACTCAATTATGATTTCTGTAGTTTTTTGATGATGTTTCATTACGTTTGTTTTTCCATTTTTGGGCGAAGGTGTTGTTTTTCTTAAATGTTATTAGATGTACATATCGGCCTGTAAGTAAATGATTGAAAGAAACACTAAAGAATTTGAAAGAATTTATAGAATTATAGAGAATAAAATGCAAAATATATAAATTATAGTTAGAGAATATCAATATAAAAATAAATATAAAACATACCAAAGATGTAGGAGTGAGTGTCCCGATATGTTCTTTCAAACAAATATAAACTAAAAACAACTCGCTTGTTATCACCGTAGAGTATAAATAATGTTACAGTTGTGGTTGTGTATTAAATGGATCGCTTTGTGTGTTTATTGTAATTTACTGATCGTTTTTTGTTCAAATAAATGTTTTTCCTCTATCGGAGATTGAACCTGTTTTCCCTCCCACATTCGTGTATGCGGGTCGAATTGCTGGAGAGGTGGTAGATGCCACTTTAGTACGTTGAGACGACAACAGAGGTCAACCAGATCGCCGGCGCTATGAAATAAAGTTGTTTGTAGTTAAACTTTAAGAATTTCAGGGACACACACACACAGGGTGATTTCGTAAGGTTGCGTTTTACCTTGAAAAATAAGTGACGGACGTAGCTCGAAGATTTTAAATATACATTAGAGTCGATTAGTTTTTTTTCCTGGTGCGAATGATGAGGTCTTCATGTATTTTTAATACATATCGATCATTGTCGAACTTAACTTTCGATAAACGATAGTTTGTGGATTAGTTCATGGCTGTCATTGGAGAGTTTACATACCACGTGACTTCCATCTCACAGTTCTTATAATGTTTAAATTTCACTCGTAATACTTTTGGTAATAATTTTTTTTTTATATTTCGATGTATTGTAACATTAAAAATGACTGTAGCGTGTGTTGGTTGGATCCATTGATCCATGAAAATGGGAAGAAAGTTTCTTTACGTCCAATCGGAACTTCGTTTCAGTTTTATGCCAGTTCGGGAAGAGTCCGTGCGAGCTTCAAAGAAATTGTTTTGTCTGCATAAAAAAGTTAATTATTGTCGTCATTCTTTGGCACTTTCTGTCTGAGGACAGGTCCATATGAACAGGATCCTTCCATCCTTTTCTCGGACTGGGACCTGTTCATATACGTTCTTGGCAGATGATCCAGAAGTGGTTTGCCATTGCCTTCTTCTGTGTGTGAATGGAGTAATTGTTGGGATGCCACGGAGGAAAACTCCGTGTTGCCTAGACCACGGCCTTGCCCAACACAAGTTATAAATTCGGGCACCGCCGGGAATCGAACCCGAGACCCCAGGATTACAAGGCCAGCGTTCTAACCGCTAGACCACCTCATCTTATTATTATTTAGTGTTCTGTCTGACGACAGGTCCGTATGAACAGGATCCTTCCATCCTTTTCTCGGACTGGGACCTGTTCATATACGTTCTTGGCAGATGATACAGAAGTGGTTTGCCATTGCCTTCTTCTGTGTGTGAATGGAGTAATTGTTGGGATGCCACGGAGGAAAACTCCGTGTTGCCTAGACCACGGCCTTGCCCAACACAAGTTATAAATTCGGGCACCGCCGGGAATCGAACCCGAGACCCCAGGATTACAAGGCCAGCGTTCTAACCGCTAGACCACCGTGGCGGAGTGGATCGTATATCCTTCGTAAATTTCTTGAACAATGCTTGTTCGGGGCTCGCGAAACCGTCCACATTTACGGAGGTACACGAGACTGAATACGAACGTAATTAGTCTGGGCCCAAGTCGGGGAGCACGGCCGACGGACTTTCCGATGTCAAGTGGAGCCTTGGAATCATGTTTTCGCAAAACATTAAATAATAACGTTGATGATACACATTTTGCTTGTGGCGTCTGTCAAGGTCGCCTCAACACGCACATGCTCTTCGGTTCTGTTCTCTTGGCTAAATGAGTAATTTGTAATCCATCTTCGACCCCAACCAATGAACAATACACCATTCATCCGGCAACACTTCCGTCTTTGAGAATCCCAGGGTTTCTGATTGATACGACGGTGTGGAAACGTTTAGCTATGCGTAAAATGAACAAGTGTGTAGTATCGAGTGTTCGCTTTACAAGGATGACGTACGGTCTACCTCATTTTGACGTAAATAATAATAATAAGGAAGGGTCATTCTTCAAAAAAGGGGTACGAAAAAGGGAAACGAAAAAGTGTAACCTGGTTACCTAGAAAACGTCATCTGTTTACTCGGCATTGTTGTTACCTATAAAACATTACATTACATTCAGCTACCACAGACCCATCTTATTTTAATTAGTGTTCTGTCTGACGACAGGTCCATATGAACAGGATCCTTCCATCCTTTTCTCGGACTGGGACCTGTTCATATACGTTCTTGGCAGATGATCCAGAAGTGGTTTGCCATTGCCTTCTTCTGTGTGTGAATGGGATGCCACGGAGAAACCAGGGAAGTCCCCGGAGGAAACCTCCGTGTTGCCTAGACCACGGCCTTGCCCACACAAGTTATAAATTCGGGAATCGAACCCGAGACCCCAGGATTACAAGGCCAGCGTTCTAACCGCTAGACCACCTCATCTTATTATTATTTAGTGTTCTGTCTGACGACAGGTCCGTATGAACAGGATCCTTCCATCCTTTTCTCGGACTGGGACCTGTTCATATACGTTCTTGGCAGATGATCCAGAAGTGGTTTGCCATTGCCTTCTTCTGTGTGTGAATGGAGTAATTGTTGGGATGCCACGGAGGAAAACTCCGTGTTGCCTAGATCACGGCCTTGCCCAACACAAGTTATAAATTCGGGCACCGCCGGGAATCGAACCCGAGACGCTTAAGACCCATCTTAAGCGTAACTAATTCAAGTTGATTAAGCAAAGTCTTAATCAAACTTTACGAAATTGTAAAGCATGTATAAAGGAAATATTTAGAATAAAGCCAATGTATAAACTTCCTTTCCGTATAGACGTATTTACGTCAAATTCTCCGGAACCGTGGTTCCACTGACAACTTTTTACAAGGTCCGTTGCTCGAATCCCGAGGTAGGCTGTATTTAAATTTATTTCTACGCGTTGTGAAATGTTACTGGATATCGCATTCTGGTAAAAACTAAACAGTTTGAGTGATGTGATTGACCCAGTCGAGTCATTATACAATTTATGTGACATTTAGATTCATAAGCGCCTTTCGTCCGCTAATAAGAAGCAGTCTTTCTAGACGAAAGTTTTGTTCGACGTTTAATAATACTGTAGCCTTTTACTATTTTTAGTTTAGGGTTTTAAAGTTCTGATCGTTGACGTAACAACTTCCGGTTGGTTGGTTGGTTGCATTGTGGAGTCCAACAACGTACGCTGTAGAAGATTTTGAGCGGATGTGCAATCTTGGTTTTTCCATTACCGTGGTTTAAAAATGAAGCTTTGCTGAGCTATAGCTTGTCTTGTGATGGGTGTCACTTTGTGCCTGGTCTGCAGGTACTGACACATTACAGATTTGTTCTTATTTTTTTTTAAAAAATATTGTAGGTTTCTGGGTTGTACACCGTTGTTTCAGAGGCATCTTAAAGGTTGTGCGGTGTAACAACCCGGAAGACCATAAACGAGCTGTGAAAATCTTTGAATTGATTGTGAAGTAACTTTGTATCTGAGATTTGTGGCATCTTTTGGGTTGTGACACTGAAGATGGAGACAGTACGTTTCTGTGAAATGTTGGTAATCCATGGTTTTTTGTCACAATCCATAAGAGCGATGTAATACTTTTATGTGCTATATGAGTATCAGCTGATCTCGTTGGTCACATTTTGCTCGTAAAGGTAATTTGGAACATGAGATTGAAACAGAATTTGTTATTGCAATTTTTACAGTAATTTGTGCACTGTAATGCCGTGAAATGTTTAATGCTAGTGTATGAAGGTTATGACAGTAGGCTTCAACATTTTGGCATCATGCGTGAATTTAGAAACTAATTACATGGAGCAAAGTCCTTCTTGAGTAGCCAATAGTCACCGAACTAGTGAGGAAATTATTTTGTGTTTATGAATATTGTCAGTTTGGCTTACTCCGAAATGTGTAATTGAGAAGTAACTGAAGATTTCCGTCTTCTGAGTTGTTGCGCTGTGTAGTCTGGTCGATGTTAACCAACGTTTCAGAGGTCATACTGCCTCCGTCATCAGAGTATGAAGATTTCTGTCTTCTGGGTTGTTGCGCTGTGTAGTCTGGTCGATGTTAACCGACGTTTCAGAGGTCATACTGCCTCCGTCATCAGAGTATGAAGATTTCTGTCTTCTGGGTTGTTGCCCTGTGTAGTCTGGTCGATATTTACCAACGTTTCAGAGGTCATACTGCCTCCGTCATCAGGGCGATGAAGATTTCTGTCTTCTGGGTTGTTGCCCTGTGTAGTCTGGTCGATATTTACCAACGTTTCAGAGGTCATACTGCCTCCGTCATCAGGGCGATGAAGATTTCTGTCTTCTGGGTTGTTGCCCTGTGTAGTCTGGTCGATATTTACCAACGTTTCAGAGGTCATACTGCCTCCGTCATCAGGGCGATGAAGATTTCTGTCTTCTGAGTTGTTCCGCTGTGTTGTCTGGTCGATGTTAACCAACGTTTCGGAGGTCATACTGCCTCCGTCATCAGAGTATGAAGATTTCCGTCTTCTGGGTTGTTGCGCTGTGTAGTCTGGTCGATGTTAACCGACGTTTCAGAGGTCATACTGCCTCCGTCATCAGGGCGATTCTTAGTATGAAGATTTCTGTCTTCTGAGTTGTTGCGCTGTGTAGTCTGGTCGATGTTAACCAACGTTTCGGAGGTCATCCTACCTCCGTCATCAGGGCGATTCTTAGTATGAAGATTTCTGTCTTCTGAGTTGTTGCGCTGTGTAGTCTGGTCGATGTTAACCAACATTTCTGAGGTCATACTGCCTCCATCATCAGGGCGATTCTTAGTATGAAGATTTCTGTCTTCTGAGTTGTTGCGCTGTGTAGTCTGGTCGATGTTAACCAACGTTTCGGAGGTCATACTGCCTCCGTCATCAGGGCGATGAAAATTTCTGTCTTCTGAGTTGTTAACGCTGCGTAGTCTGGTCGATGTTAACCAACGTTTCGGAGGTCATACTGCCTCCGTCATCAGGGCGATTAAAAATATGAAGATTTCTGTCTTCTGAGTTGTTACGCTGCGTAGTCTGGTCGATGTTAACCAACGTTTCGGAGGTCATACTGCCTCCGTCATAAGGGCGATGAATATGTAGTAACTGGTTTTTATTAAGGGGAGAGGTGCTCTGGTGTGGAGACTAATGTTAGTGGTTCTGTAATGTGGCCACCAGCTGTAGTTTGAAATAACTCAACTTCCCTATGATACATGGCCAAGTATATTCCCTTTTTATAAGCAAGTTCGTCAAGTTTGTTGTTGTGAGATTGATAAAATAAATTTTGCTGAGGAGTCAAAGCAGAAACAAAGATGATAAGTAGCTGCACTAAACTTTCTACAGATTTCATCACTGCCATTGATTACATCTCATTATTATTTCACTGTCTGTTTCGTGTTTCTGGATCTTGTCATTCTCCGATAGAACACGCTTTTGTTTAGGTTTCTTGATGAGTAACTTCTATGAATTTTAAAATTAAGTTGTCCTTTGGACCTATAATTTTTGGTAGCAATCAGTAAAATTACATCTGCACAGGAAATTCCTTTTTTTTTTATAGAATCTTAATGCTCTTTGTTTGTTTTGAATCCTCACGTGTCTATTATTAAATGCTACAACTCTCGTCAGAGAAGCAGCAAACGGTATGAATATTTAAATGCATATAAAAGCAGTGTGTCTCTGTGTTCCTGTATGGCGAGCCTTGGCTTTTGTTTCAGAATTCTTTCCAACCTTATTTCCCACTTAGGTCGTTAATTAGTAATCCAGGACACGGCTTTGTCCGATAGGTTCATTTACCGTACAGTCATTTAAAAATTAAAGTAGATATTCTTTGATGCTGTGTGCAGAAGGGAAAATAATTATTGTATTGCCATCTTATTTCAGAATTGACTGGTCTTTAAATAGGGGGTTGCTGAAGATTTTTTGATGTTTAAAATTTCGGATTCCTAAATATGAAACCGTTGTGGATGCACATTTGTTTTACGTTGCATTCCTTATCACATGACCAGATGTACCAATGCTGGTAGACATTCTGTGTCTTATTCTCCTCCTTTCCTTATTATTGAGACACCAGAAGTGAATTTCTTAAGCAGCTTTGTTTATGTTTTATTGGAGATGTATTTCTTCGAAGTAGTTTCACTTTTAACCTTGTGTATTTAAGTGACACCAACTTTAGAAAGCAGAGGATGTTTCTTGCTAGGATTATTGAGTGTTGGTTGAATCTGGTACATGTACCGCTGTAACTATAATATTTTTACTGTCTTTCACAAAAAGAAAACGTGATGTTTGGAGACGAATAGTTGCCTTCTGGGTGGTTGTCCTGTGTAGTTTGGTAGAAATTTATTTACATTTCAGAGGTGCTTGCTGTCTCCAGAATGATGACGATGATGGCGGCAAGTACCTCTGAAATGTTGGAACTTCTTCCTGACTACACAGGACAACAACCCAGAAGACAGCCATCTTTATATTTGCTGCCGTGAAACAATACATCTTCATTACATTTCATTTATCTGTAAGTTAGTCAAATGGCAGTGGGATGTGGAAGGAGTCGTGATAATATAATAAATATTATTTAGAGAAGAGGATTATTTTCTTTCAAATGATTTAATATATGTGGAAAATTTAGCAAGAAATTTAATTGTCCAATTAGTGATTAATTTCTGTGTATAGTTCCCAATGTTACAGATTTTGACTGTATTGAATTTGTCAGATACAATCTCGACAGTTTTGCACTGTCACTAAGTTTGCAGTTGTTAACTTGTAGAAAATTCATACAGAATTTTAGCTGTGTTTATGCAGATTTTAATTTTCTGCAGCCTCCTGTCAGCCATCCTTCTTACATCATCCAAATAGTCTATCAGCACCCATTTTCAGACGTCACTAAGCTGTGTTTTTCCTTTAATATGAGAGACCAAGTTTCACACCCACACACACCAACAGAAGATACTGCAGTGCGTTGTAACAACCGTTTTCCACCTTTAATGTAGTGCTGTCAGTGTCTTCGTTGGATGCATTTATGATTGTTCATCAGAGATTCTGTGTTTTTATGATATTTATGTGTTTACCCAATAAATTAACATAATCAATATGATAATTATAATTTGCTGATTACAGGAAAAATCATAAAGAAATTTTGGTATTACTGCTCATGGTTTATGAATTTCTTTACTTGTTTCAGAAACTCAGAGAAACGCAAGGAGAAGTCGCGAGATGCAGCCCGATTCCGTCGCTGTCGGGAGACGGAGATCTTCACGGATCTGGCGCAGGCTTTGCCCATGCCTCAGAGTACCGTGTCTCAACTGGATAAGGCATCCATTATGCGGTTGGCGATTTCATACCTCAAAGTTCGCAGTCTCTTGAATTTGCGTGAGTACTGCTTTCAATTCAGGCTAGAAGAAAACTTGGCGTGGTCTTTAACAATGTTCAAATTATTTAGTATGTAGCTCTCTGTGAGATGAGTTTGCACTATGGGATACTGGGGATACTGGGAACGACCCGTTCTTCAAGTGCCTGAGCACTGCGGTTCCCAACTTTACGTTGGCTCGATATATAGACATTCGGTAGGACTCCTTGGACGAGGGATCGGCCCGTCGCAAGGCCTCTACCTGTACACAGGACAGCACAACACAGACATCCATGGCTTGAGTGGGATTCGAACCCAGGGACCAAGCGGCACAAGGCCCACGCCTCAGACCGCGCGGCCACTGCAGACCCCCTCTGCACTATGACACAATTTGGAACATAATGCTGTTGATGTTTGGTGTTTCTTCTGTCCTTTCGCTTTTACGTACAGTTTACGTGTACATATTTTTTAGTCACACTGTGCTAAAATACAATCTAATTTGTAGGTAAAGTTAAAAGACGTAAAGTAAAATAAAGCTATCTCACTACATGTTACGTAGGCATTTGGGGGGGGGGGGGAAAGGTAAATATAGCTCCTTGCAGATATATTAATTTATTTTTCATTTAGAATTAGCTTGAGGCTAGTAGTACAGCATTGGCTTTAGATTCGTTTAAACAAATCAAATTTGTTTCAAGATTAAAACCTTGTATATCAATTGAAGGCATCAGCAGCCTTTTCTTGTTGACCTTAATAATGAAAGTCATGTAGGTTTGATAAAGTGGCGCCGAATACAGAAGCATAGAAATCGATACATGGGATTAAGTATCATTTTCTTCTTTGCAGTTCCGGAATCGTGCAAGACAAAGTTAGACTCGACGAATGACCCACTGTTCTTACGAGCGCTTGAAGGTTTTCTGCTGGTAGTATCTGCGGATGGTGATATGATATTCCTTTCAGAGAATATCAATGAGTATCTTGGGATCGCTCAGGTATGAAATGTCTTACAGGAACCAGACACAATCTTTTCTTCTTAGTCTATAGATTCCGTATCATCAGTCACCATTTGCGTGTCTTGATATGTTGTAGCGTTTGAAATGGGAGACTTAGATACGCCAAATTTTATTTCATTACCTAAAAGACTCAAAAACCAGTGGTCATGGTTGTTTAATCCAGAGCTTTGTAAACTTTACTGACCTGTAATGTCTATCATAATATAGAAATTATTTTTTACGTTAATAATAACTGGCGTGCGGTAGCCGAGATTTTGCGTTCGCGCGGCAGTGCCGTCGTCGATCCTCTGGGTCGTGTTGCCACACAGCGTAACATAAAGGACAACTTCCAGAGACAACTTCACCACTGGGAGAAGATTGTATCGCAGGCAGAAAAATTATATTTAATATAATTACAATGTGAAGATATCCGTCTTCTGGGTTATTGCGCTGTGTAGTCTGGTCGATGTTAACCAACGTTTCAGAGGTCATACTGCCTCCGTCATCAGGGCCCTGATGACGGAGGCAGTATGACCTCTGAAACGTTGGTAAACATCGACCAGACTACACAGCGCAATAACCCAGAAGACGGATATCTTCATACTCACCGCTGTGAGAACATCAAGTCTTACATAATTACAATGTGCTTTAAATTTATGTTAAATTCTGTATGTATAATGTTTCTGTGATTACAGATTGATTTGATGGGTCACAGTATTTATGAGTTCAGTCATCCGTGTGACCACGATGAGATCAGAGACATCTTGTCGATCAAGTCACCTCTGCTGCCCGTCATTCCTCGTTCATTTTTTATTCGAATGAAATGCACGCTGACCAGCAAGGGCAGAAATGTAAATCTTAAATCAGCAACGTACAAGGTGAGAAGATCATTCTGCGTTATATTATGATCATTTAGGTATTGTACCGGCAGGTACTGTTAATTGTCCAGGCAGATATGCAGTTCTTTTCTTTGGTATCCCCATTGTGTTGAAAAGTCGCTGATGCGAATCGGCAGGCTCTCTTTTTTTTTCATTATTTTAAGCTGATAAATGCGTCGGGTCTCAGGCGGACAGTTGATCAAGGCTGTGAAATTGATTTATCTGACTTTGCCCTTCAGGTAACATGAGAAGGCGGAGGAGAATGGCTCAGTAGTAATGTTTCTTACTTGTCATTTTAAATAGTAATAGGGAACCACCTATTCTGACTAGATATCTTTTAATGGTTTTCCTCAGTTCCTCCACCAGGATGCAAATATGATATTTCTCCATGATAAATCATAATCATTCTGCAGTTTCTGGTTCGTTGGTACGTAACCTTTGCGGTGGTACGGCATTGTGAAGTAACCAGAGACGTATGTATAAGTCCATGGAGCAGAGTCATTTTTGAGAAACCGAGTGTCAGCTAGTCAGACTCCTCAGCCTTGCGTGAAAACTCGTGGTTCATTACCGCGTTCGAAGGTTCCCACCACTGGCCCCTATCCTTAGTCGCACGAACCCAGGTTGTTTTTCGTGCTACTTCATGTTAGGCCACTGTTGCGTTAATGTGATGCAAGGCTTTTGTTGCACAGGGGTGTCCAGGTCTGGTGTCCAAGGCAGGGGACAGGTGGCAAAGCCCCTGGAGCAACAAGTATTAGGTGGGGGGGGGGCAAAGTCCCAGTGAAGCAAACATTCCTGGATAAGGGCTTGGGCAGTAAAACCCCGGGCATTAAATAATCCTGGTTAAGAACAGGCGTTGGTGGCGTTACCTGGGGGTGCCCCAAAGGGGTTTAGTTTCATGATCTACTCTGTCTTTTGGAAAAATGAATTATGAGCCTTTGTGTACAGAAGTTTTCATTTACTCTTTTTAGAATAAGGGGAACATAAATTTTTAGTATTTGACATGCGTGGTTAATACAATAAATATGATGAGATGGAGCCACTCGTTACACCCCTATCAAACTATCCCTTGACCTTGTGACAAGTGGGTTGGGGATGGTATGCTGTTGGAGTTGTGACTTGAGGCTTGTCTGCAAGCGTCTTGTTACGTAACATTTTATATATCAAATTGCACTTATTTCTGTAGCACAGGATATTACATAAGTGTAATTGGTAGCCGCTTGCCCCGCTGCAATTGACACGACTCCTGCGTGATTAACTATGTCAGCATTTCAAAACAACATGCAAAAGTCAGAACGAAAGACAAGAAATTTAACTTGACCATTGATTGAAAATATTATAACCACTTAAATTATGTTTATTTTATAAATCTTCGTTGCAGGTAATTCACTGTACCGGTCATGTCCTCACATCACCTTCTTCGTGCAAGAAGGAAGTCAGAACAGAATGTGGTGCTGAAAGTGACAAAAATAACAATAATCAGCAACAGCAGCAGCACCAGCACTGCCTAGTGGCGATTGGAGAACCCATTCCACATCCTTCAAATATAGAGATACCACTAGATCATCAAACTTTTCTCAGTAAACACAGCCTGGATATGAAATTTACATATGCTGATGACAGGTAGGTCAGCATTGGACGTGGCGTGGTTCTAAATGTTTGGTAACTAACTAACCAGATGGCTTACGGAACCCGAAGGTTCATCACCGAATTAACCAAAGTCCTGTCCTGGGCCAACAAAATCCAGTCTCCCTCGACTCCTATCTCCCATAGATCCCGCCTGAGATTATCCTCCCATCTACGTCTAGGTCTCCCCAGCGGTCTCTTCCCCTCAGGCTTCCCAAATAGTGGACCCAACCAACTAGATGGCTTGCGGATCCTGAAGGTTCATCACCGAATTAACCAAAGCCCTCCACCGGACCCTGTCCTGGGCCAACAAAATCCAGTCTCCCTCGACTCCTATCTCCCTGAGATTATCCTCCCATCTACGTCTAGGTCTCCCCAGCGGTCTCTTTCCCAAAGGCATCCGAACCAATACCCGGTGCACACCTCTTGTCCCTTCCATGCACGCTACATGTCCCACCAATATCATTCTTCTCGACTTAATCACTCTGACAATACTGGGAGAGGAGTACAGATTTTTAAGCTCATCATTACGCAGTTTTCTCCATGCCCCATCGTCTTCTCTCCTAGGCCCAAATATCCTCCCCAAACACCTGCAATCTGTGTTCCTCCCTCTGAGTGAGAGACCGTGTTTCACACCCATACAAAACAACAGGCAAAATTATTGTTTTGTATACTTTAATCTTCAGGTTCTTAGAAATCAGACGGGAAGACAAAATATTTTGAACTGAGAAAAAGCAAGCATTTCTGGAATTTAGTCTCCTCCTAATTTCCTCATGAATATCATTTTGATTTGTTATTGCTGTTCCCAAATATTTTAAGTCTGTCACACTTTTAAATGCTAAATGGTTGGTACTGGTTTAAAATTATCTTGACGATCATGATAATGCAGTAACATCGACAAAGACCGATCTGTCTGAGATATGAGGTTTTCATAGTGAAGGTTTTAATTATGGTATTCTGGGTTATGACACCATCTAGTCTTATAGATGGGAACCGATGTTTTCGAGAAATACTTAACGTATTGATTAGACTTCCAGAAGTCAAAAGGTTGGGAAAAAAAGTTTTTATTGTGACATTGACTTTGTTGGTCTACTGCTTTTTAATATCTTTTTACCTACGTGTTCAGTATTACATCTGATATTTTCATATCGTCAACAGTAGCCGCTCTATTTTAGCAGTTTCGTACAATAAAAATGCTTAGATATGTTTAAGGATTGAAATGTATTTGAATATGAATTTACGAACGAGCGGAGCGCAATTTATCGAAATACTGCGACTACTCAGTTTTGATGTTTGGATTCTGTGACAAGCAGATGACGTACCGTACGCTACTCGTGGAAGCTCCTGCCCGAAGGAGACTTTACTCGGCATATTTGGAATGCAGACAGCATGCGAATCGAGTTCTTAGAAATATAAATTAAAGTGCGAAGTCTGTAATTAAATTAATAATTTTTGTGGATGCTAAAGGAAATGTTTCGCGTAGATGAAACAGAGGGAAGACACAAATAAGGGAACACATATGTAAAATAAAATTGGAAGAAATTCTCAAGTCGTCGTACATCCTTGGAATGATGAAAGATTGAACGTAGTGGACTGTGGCATCAGTTGACCGAACCATGATGTCTCCTTGCTTTCGGAAAATGAAATTAAGCGTATCTTATTTGGTCTTATCAAAGTAATTAAAATAAATATTAGATAAATAAATATGATGACAGTGTGGCAAATAGGTTGGCGTCCGCTTGTGCGTGTTGAGACGTGCGTGCCCTGTGCACACGATTAATGGAATTGTTTAATTGTCATTAGAGTGGCACGTGTGTTGGGACCTCGAGAGCGTACGACACGAATGATTTTAAACTTTCGGAATAGATCCTATTGAGCAACGTGGTAACATGAGATTTCTCCAGATGTTGAGAAAATTTTAAGGGAAACAGTTTCGGATGTTTTATATTGTGTGTATGGCGAACAGACGGATTGCTTGTCCAAGTTGTTTGATGGACGTCACAGGTTCAAGGACAGTTTTGAACTATTGGAAGATGGCTTAAGGTCGTTTGCTTCGATCGTCAGCCGATTGCAGTAAGGGTTTGAATTTCGGATGATGATTACTCGTTCAGTAGATGGATCATGTCTGCTTATGCATCCTACTAAGATAGTTGACTGTTGACTCAGGAATGTGCGATGATTCCGCGAGGCTTATCAGCGTAGCCGATTAATAAAGGTGACACAACCTGCAGTTTCTTTTTATTATCCTCAAACTGAACAACGGTACTCCGTGTGGTAGCCGCCGTCATTGAGGAAATGAAGTGAGGGGAAAATATATTGGAACAGAAATAAATACAGCAGGAAAGAATGAAAATGGAGATGACAGAAGGACAGATTATGATGCGAGTTTTGTTTTTTCTATTCAGGACAAACTGGAAGAACTGTAATAATTTGCGGTTACAAGATACTAGTAAGCTTATTAATTATTACCTTATATTACGCAGTTCTTTAAAGTTGAAAGTTGTTTTTATACTTTTAATATATTCATGTAATTGTGATTCTTACGGATGTGAATAATTTTCAGAATTGGAGATTTTCTTGGTTACAACCCAGAGGAACTACTTGGGAAATCCGTGTACGAATATCACCACGCATTGGACAGTGAGGCTGTTGAAAAAGGCTTCAAAAGCTGTGAGTAGACATGTTTATCGTATACTTTGTAGTATCTCCTCACCAACCACGGTTTTGAGAATATATAGTTATCGGATTGTTTGCGGTTTACCGGTCGCATTTTTTAAACTTGAGCGTTCGTAGTTCTTTACACAGCCACTTCCCAGTTTTGCAGACTTTGTCGTGATGAACGGAGTTTGCAGGGTAGTGATTATCTGCCAACCGTATCTCTTTTGCTTTGGCGTACTCCTCGTCACATTCATTTGTTCTTGCTCTTGGAGTATCTGTTTAACGTACATCTTAAAACTTTATGAGCGCAAATGATGAGGTGCGATGTCCGCTGAAGCTAAGAGTTCCTGCACAATAGAAAGCGGACAGACTTAAATTACGTAACCGAACGGCCCCTTCCCCGATTGCCGGTCCGTCATAGACCCTGGCTGTTACCGAACTTTTGGTTTTGTCAACTTGGATCGAATCAGGAAAATATTGTCCGTGGTTGAAAGGGGACTACACTTTAAGTCTGAGAATGTCTGTAATTGCTGTTTGTGTCTGACAGAGTGTCTGACGCGTGAATTCGATAACAACGTACGTATGTCACTACATGCGAGAAGCGTGAACAGGAAGTGCCGTAGACTGATACCGTATAAGGTAGATTAGATATTTAAAGTTAAAGTTGAAAAGCAGCGGCAATGAAGCATTTCCTGTTCTGAGACAATTCAGAATATAAATTGCATTAGATGAATATTTATATATACTGTCTACCTTTAGACACGTTTTAATTAACCTCACTAATTTCATGGATGTACTGAATTTAGTGAGTGTTGTGTAGTACTTCGTTCCTAAACGGATCACGGTCTTTCGTGAAATCCGCGTGTAGCCGACACACCGTAACCGTCCCGTTATACTTCCAATATCCGAGGTAACGGCGCTCGCGGTAATCTTAACCGAGGCAGCTGTTGAAAAACATGGAATAGCGACTCTTTTATTAGATCGGTTAAAATTACGAAAGGCTTACTGGCACCGTTAACGCAAGCGTGTTATTCCTGATACGAATTTGGCAGCAGCTGGCGAAATGGACGCCACTCATGATATGGACACGCGTTTACATCTGGTTATTCTCACCAGTCATATTCATTTTGAAACCAAAATCTTGGTTTCACGTCTTTCAGCAATTCTTCAAGTGTTTTGGGCTTCCTTTCACGTTGTTGCTGTGTCATCATGTCTTAATGATTTTAGCCCTCTGCTTACGTAATTTTCTTTCATATGACCCATGGGGTTCTAAGTGGTACTTGTGTCAGATGCTCGTCTGTCTCGCAGGTCATTAGGTTTGTATCATTGAGAGATGTTTATGCCGGTTTTAATTTAGCTCTTCTCTACGCGTCGTCGTTATATCTGAAGCACTGAACTGCCATCTGCATAGCACAGGGGCTCAGTTTCAATTAAATGACTGCCCTTTGTGGGATGTGTTGTATACCGAATGGTACCGTTAGGTATGTACCCTCCTCCTCCCTGCAAATCATTATTCTGCCGATGTCTTGTCTTGTCTGCCAAATTGGCACTGTAGTATCGTAGTTCATGGTCCGGCTTCTCCGCCAATTCAACACTCGAATGACGAGGTCACGGTGATGTCTTAATGTCTAAATTCAGATACCTGCGTTTGCAAGTGTTCCACAGATTTATTTCCTTGTTACTCAGTTATATGCTTTAAGATAAATTAATATGATAAGTTATCATTTTATCTTTTACAGTCCTGCAGTTTTATCTTTCAAACTAAGTTACAAAATCCTTCATGAGAAGCTAATAGACACTCAGGTCACCAATAAATTTACTGCGTTTTATGACGCTTGAAAGTTCTTTACCGTGATCTTGGTTCCATATACAGGTAAACCTCGATTTGCACCGCTTCAATTTGCGCCGATTCAGAATAACGCCGCTTTTGAAACCAGCAAGTCAAAGAGTGAAAAAAATTTTTTTTACTATTATTTATAACGTTTTACAATGTTTCTCGTACTGATTCTTATACTAAATCGTAATTCTTACATTGCTGATTTTGGATCAAAATTATAAATACATTCACCTCTGCACTCATTGCTAAGTAGTTGCATAGGTCTATTGTGTTAGAAGATAAGATGGACGTAATTCGTAGACTAGAAGGTGGTGATACCCGTCGAAATGTGTGCAGAGGTATGAAGTTGCCTCCTTCCACTGAGACCACCATAATGAAAAATTCATATAAAATAAAACAGTCCATGCAACAGGCTACGAGAGTAAGTGCAACGCAAGTGAGTTATAGCAGAAGTAAACTTTTAGAAAGAATGGAGAAATTACTGTCGCTGTGGGTGGATGACATGAATCGAAAAAACATTCCCTTGACTCAAATTGCTATCGCGGATAAGGCGAAGTCAATTTTTGAGGAACTTAAGTCATCGATGTTTGGGTGCCGGGAACGCATGTCATTGACTTCCCATTGATTTACATTATAAAAAGAGTTTCGATTTACGCCGATTCCATTTATGCCGATTCAATTTACGCCGATTCAATTTATGTCGATTCCATTTACGCCGATTCGATTTACGCCGATTCCATTTATGCCGGTTCGTCCAGCAACGCATCCCCGGCGTAAATCGAGGTTTACCTGTACTAACATTTAACTTGGGTTGGTTATTTTAACGTACGACATACTGGATTTCTTATGGCCTTTTTATAGACGAAGTGTTTTGTATATTGTGAAGACTGCCAGAGCATATGATGATTATTGCCTCGCATTAGTGCGTCATTTATTCCCTGGCCAGAATGACCCTCTTGCGGCAATAAAGGATGTTAATCTGAGATGTATGCAACCAGAGACAGAAGTGTTTGTGACCAGTAAAGTGGCCAATAATAATCCTCAAAAGGTTAAGTGAAGTTCGGCTGCGGTTTAATTTGTTGATTGTGTTGACAGTCGCGTGTAACCAGTGCGGTTTGCAGCGACTTTAAATGTCTTTACCAGAGAGTGGTCTTAAGTCCACAATATCAGGAGATACGTGAATCTAATCTGTGCAGCGGAATTGGCAGTATGAGGTCTTATTCTTGATTTTCCTCATTCGTATCAGCAGTGATGCCAGTGTTTTGAAGTGGCTTAATTCCCTCTCTCTTATCAGTTAATCTCTCACCGTCTTGTCTTGTCTTGTTTGGAGCTGAATAAACTCTGCAGTTGATGCACTGTCATTGAAATAAAATATCAGCCGATACAAATTCATTTATGTAGCGAGTGAGTGCAAGATCACATCTCAGCGTGTACAAAGCCTTTCTTTGAAAGCAAACCTCCGAAGTGATTCAATGAACGTTACTTAACGATGCTTACATCAAAAATAAATGTTGGAATTTGTACATAAACCTTATTTTCTTACAGCTCTGTTTGCGAACCCTTGCTTATTTTTATGTTGAATTTAAATTATTTGAAAAGGAAATTGCTGTTCGCTTGTTTTATATTTCTGAAATGTTGTTGTACCAATAGGATCAGGGAGGCAGTGGAAAGAAACAGAACGAGACTTTTAATGTCATGTGCCAAGTAAATTTCGTGTTTTAGTATTGGTAACACACTTGTTTTTTTTCCCGACAATTAACACTTGCGTTTATAGAAGCAAATAAACATCGAATTTTAGTGTTTCATTCCAAAAATATTAAAAAAAAGTGAAGACTGGCGTAAGGGACATATGTAGTGTTGTGATGTGCAGTAGTGAAACGGCTGTTAAGTTAGGTTATGTTGTTTCCAGCATCAGAGGTAATGTTCTTGTGTTGGTAGGCCCGTAGTCTTATTAATTCTCTTTAAGGATTCTGTTGTAAGATCCGGATTCTTATTTGTAGTGTATTTAAAGGAGGGTAAATGATTCGGGCAAAGTTACGAGCCGTTGTGGACGCGGTGGTCGGAATCAGAAATCGAAACCCTGTCTTCTGTCCCATAACCCGGGAGCATCACTGTTGTGGCTTATATGCGCATGCGCGGTAACATGAAATTATATGTAGCTGTCACACAAGCTGCTACGCGTGGGTTTCTTGGGTCATACCCCCCTCCCCGTTTGCAAGGGGTAGTTGGTGGGGGTCTGAAAAGGGCTCAGGGGGGGGGGGGTTGGAGGGCGACGACCCCCAGTTTGTAGCACGTGGCATCCCTCGCGGGGAAAATACAACTTTACTGCTTAGTGTCCGCTCCAGATTTGGAGATTTCTTTTACGACCGCGTCCTCAATTCCGCTGTAGACAATCCAATCTTCTGGTACGATTTGAGTGGAGAGATTCACTGAATTCAACCGAGATCAAACTTAAAAGCTGAATGCCGGTGGTGTGCAGCCTGCAACCCGCAAACCCTCGCAACTCTTTTACGCTGCAGGTCATTCGATAACACGAAGTGTCTGTATCTTGTGTGCCTTCTTGGAGAGGTCAGCTCGTGGTAAGACAGCGCGAACAAACAATTTTAACGTCGAATGCATTGTTTCATTAACAGAATTAATCCAATTTTGTAGGCCTAATTAACCTTCACCATTGCTTTTAGCGTAGATTATGTTTCATCCCCTTAAAGTGATGGTTTATTTAATAAGTATGCAAGACATTAGTTAGAGATAATAATTTTGTTAACAGTGTTTTGTGCTGGAATTTATTTATTATTATTTAGTGTTCTGTCTGACGACAGGTCCATATGAACAGGATCCTTCCATCCTTTTCTCGGACTGGGACCTGTTCATATACGTTCTTGGCAGATGATCCAGAAGTGGTTTGCCATTGCCTTCTTCTGTGTGTGAATGGAGTAAATGTTGGGATGCCACGGAGGAAAACTCCGCGTTGCCTAGACCACGGCCTTGCCCAACACAAGTTATAAATTCGGGCACCGCCGGGAATCGAACCCGAGATCCCCAGGATTACAAGGCCAGCGTTCTAACCGATTTAATGTTAATGTTTGTACACTAGCAAGGGTAAAATATTAACGTAACAGGTGGTGGGGGGGGGGGTTGTTAGGAATAGGATTACCATTTTGCGTAAGAGCTATCAATCGCGGTTTGGATACGTTCGAATTTGATTACAGAAATGGCGGATGGGTCTAAAAGTTTTTAACAGTAAACTTCCTCAGAATTTGATGTAAATACACGTCGTTCGGAAATGCTCCAAACGCCATTAAACAGTAGTAACGGGAAATAGCCTCGGATGTAAAGAGTCACGTGATTGGTTAATTTCGGAATTTTTTCGTCGCTGGACACTTCGTTGGATTTAGATTGCCTTAATATTTGATGAAGAGTACGAATTATGGAGATCCTCAGTATACGGTTTTGTTCTATCGTCCTGTTACTTCCGCCATTTTGTCGAATATTCTCATCGGGGGATTTTCTTTTCTTGTGCTCGCCTTCTTCGAACGATCTCGTTATCTCTGTGTAATTTTGACAAAATGTCGAGTGTCGAGGGCGAATGGAAGATACAGAGACTGAAGAAATACGATAAAAGAGAGCCTGTGATAAAATGTCTTCTTTTTTATTGCCAAGTCGTTGGATCTGCTTCTGCGTGTGTGTGTGTCGTGTCGTTAACATTTGGAAGCCGAGTTCATTTCTTGAGATGGGCTCCATTACGATGTAGACGCGGGCGGACTACCGGTCGGGTTTATAGACGATCAGAGAGGTCAGTGACCGGATGAAAGTTCTGATGCTTACGCGAAAAAGCGACTAGAGGACTTCTGTGTAATATTTAACGCAGAAATTTACAGCAAAGTACGAATGTACCTGAAGAATAAATTCCATTTAAATATTATCTTAATTCATTTTCAGATAAATATGTCGTTAGGATGGTCGAAAGGATTAGAATGGGATAGGTGAGACATAAGAAATGCATTAATAATTTTGGTCGGATATCCTGTAGGGGGACACGAGTTTGGATTATTATATATTTATTTAGTGTTCTGTCTGACGACAGGTCCATATGAACAGGATCCTTCCATCCTTTTCTCGGACTGGGACCTGTTCATATACGTTCTTGGCAGATGATCCAGAAGTGGTTTGCCATTGCCTTCTTCTGTGTGTGAATGGAGTATTTGTTGGGATGCCACGGAGGAAAACTCCGTGTTGCCTAGACCACGGCCTTGCCCAACACAAGTTATAAATTCGGGCACCGCCGGGAATCGAACCCGAGTTTGGATATCTAAGGATAATATTGAAATGGATCTTTGGAAAATGGTGTGGTCTGGATTAGTGTGACTTAGGATAAGGAATGGTGGCGATCTGTTACGAACACGCTAGTTAATTTTTTTTTTGGGGGGGGGGGGGTGTTCATAAAAATCGAGGCATTTTTTGACAACCTAAGCAGATTTTTGACAAGGAATTTATTCCCTGGAGGTTTAAGTTCGTTACTTGGTTATGGTGTGTTGATCACATGTCACGTCCTGTTTGAATAGCATACAAGTATTTGGGACGTGTATTTCGCAATAATTTTTTGTGGAAGTAAGTTCTTGTGTCGGACGAAAGCCTGTCTGAAAGGGAACATGTTCAGGTCACTTATCATTCCGTTACAAGCTAGTGTTAGTTCAGTAACTGCGGTAGTCACGTGAAGGAACGTTAATTCGACCTGCACTGTTTGAATTCTGTCTTAAACCACTTTCGAGCAGTACGTCTCTGTGGAGCCTGTTTCAGAGTCGTAATTCCACGTCTCATTGATTACTTAAAAGTTAATTAGATGCTTCCGTACGGTTACGTAACTGGTAATGGCTACTTTGCTGTAATCGAGTATTTATTTGTAAGTCGCGAAGAGTTTAAAACGCTGTATACAGAGCAACGCGCACGCATAAACTCGATGGTATTTAAAATTCTGTCCCAAGAACAACAGAATCATTTTGAGTAATGTTATGGGTATCAAATGAAATTCATCGTACTCCAGACTTGCATAAGTATAAGCGTTTGCTATTCGAAGTTTTAACGAATTTGAATTTTTACCTGTGGATTCCACCCGGCGGCGGATTCCCCAGTCGGTCACTTCCACGCAGAAGAGAAACACAGGTCTTTATGCAAAATATCTGTTATTAATGTCTTATTATAACAAAAAATTGTGATGTTTCAGTAAATTTTAGTTTAAGTTCTCGGTTTAAAATTTCGTAAAAATTCTTTGATAAATTTTGAAGTTGTCGTGCATCCAGACGGAATGACGGAGTGATTTGTTTAGACGCTTCTCAAGGTTGCTTAGTGAAAATATCGAATGTGGTTTAACTCCGCTCGCTGGTCCTAGACGTAGATGGGATGATAATATTAAAATGTATTTTGAGTGTGGATTTGATTCGTCGGTCTCAGGATAGGGTTGAGTGGCGGGCTTTTGCGTACAGGGTAGTGTATTAAGATGACAAGTGGCGAGTATATTTTTAATGTGTGAGTACTGTTAACTTCCCAAGAAAGAAAGGTACACACGAATTCTGTGCAATTTGAACCTTGAAAGGCTGAGTGAAGTCCGACTTATGCTACGCAGCAATGCTATATGTTTGAGTGGTAGAAAAACATATGCTGTAATGTGAGCAGTCTTCAATTAATATTGGTTTCCTTCGCGAACTTTGAGTGAGGCATCTTACGTATTTAACAAGCACGCCACATTCCATTGTATCTGGCATATTCATTGTACTTACAATTCTAAGTGGTATATTGTTGACCCATGCGCGCTATTGGCACTGAAGCAAGTGGGACACTTGTCCTTTCTGCTCAGAAGAATATAAGAGTATTGTCTTTTCCAAAGATAAACTTAGTACGAAGCACAGACTTAATTAGGTCCTTGGCGAACAATACTCTTGTCAAAATTGCTATCGCCGAGCAAGTCGTGCGGCGTTTGTTTATAGTAGTGTGACATTGTTACCGCCAGATGTCACTAATTTCGAATGGTAGGAATTATTTTGTTGTCATGTTGGCAGAGGAAAATGGAACAAAATTCACGTAATTCAGCTTCTGTTTGTGGTTTGCACTGGAAATGTGTGTGTGTATTTGTGGCGTATTTTCCAGTGATTTTATTAACAATTTATATTAATTTAATTAATAATAGACTGATCTTTGGGGAATATAATTGAAATGTGAAGATCGAAAGTTTTAACTACAGAAACGATAAGAAAATTATATTGGATAATAAATGTAACATTTCCTTGAAGCAGTTTGTTCGCGAAATGTTGGTTTTGTTGAAAGTAGGAAGATTTATGTGTTGTTTATAAAAATAAAAGTAACAGTTCTCGTGATGTTTATGCCATTCTGCATTTTCACACAAAAAAAATGACTTTTCAATCGTATGGAGTAGTTTTAAGTAGTGGCTTGGCACCGAGGGTTCAGAAATGTCGTGTGTTAATTGAATTTCTATCGGAAGCGCTTTCGAATTGACGGCCATTGGTACTCGACCCGTGAAACTGCGTATGGAGATTTACAGAAAATAAATATCGGAATTATTATATGTGAAATATTGTTTACGTGATCCTCGTTACAAATAAGACGACGGTGCGAAATTTTGAAATTATAGTCAACAAATTTAACATCGTATGCATTAGCTCAAATGATCGTCTCTAAGCAAATTCATATACGTTTACTGTTCTGATCTTTACATTAGCTTGGTTTTTGTTTTAATTTACGAGGCAGGATTGGAACTTATGCCGCTTTTGCTGGTAGAATTGTCAGGCTGATGTGTCGTAATTTCCTCCCTGCTGTGGGTCATTCGCCAGACTATTAAGTCATATTGAAATGGTGACGCTATTTATCACGTCTGTGTGGTAGAGTTGGTCGATTCGCGGCTGAATGTTACTTAACGCATTCCAGAACTTAAAAACGAATATCCAGATTACTTACGTCCAGCATGTTATTATTATTATTATTTAGTGTTCTGTCTGACGACAGGTCCATATGAACAGGATCCTTCCATCCTTTTCTCGGACTGGGACCTGTTCATATACGTTCTTGGCAGATGATCCAGAAGTGGTTTGCCATTGCCTTCTTCTGTGTGTGAATGGAGTAATTGTTGGGATGCCACGGAGAAACCGGGGAAGCCCCCGGAGGAAAACTCCGTGTTGCCTAGACCACGGCCTTGCCCAACACAAGTTATAAATTCGGGCACCGCCGGGAATCGAACCCGAGACCCCAGGATTACAAGGCCAGCATGAGGGATTGTTAAAAGAATGCCCAGTTCGATTCCCACTCACTAGGTATCGGTTTTCTTATGGGAATTTACATTTGACAGAGTTTTCTTTGATGTTCTATCACATCCTTCGCCCTTATCTGTTAATCGTTGTCTAACGTTTTGTAATATTTAGTGCCTTGACAAGCTTAGCTTGTGAAATGAAACTAATGTGGGTTCAAATATGTACCGGCAGATGGCTCAAACACTGGGATTGTGGGTTAGAATCTCGCTCGAGGCGTGGGTTTATGTCAGTTGTGGCCTATTTTAATGTATTATCCCGACATTTTCTTGGGCGGAGTGAAGAAAACCATAGAGAAACGCAGTATTGATAGCGGGGTCCTTGCCGGGATTTGAGCCCAGGATATCCCGAAAACGAAGCGAGAGTTGTGTAAATTTTTGTAATTTTTGGGTGAAAATTTTCGTAAAGAAATTGCGCGATGTGGGATTAAACATTTTCACTGCGGCGAGTATGAAAATGGCAGTCTTCTGATTTTTACCGACGTTTCATAGGGCAATAGTTGTTGTGATGATGGAGGCAGCAAGGAACCCAGAAACGTCGTAAACATCTAGAACACACGGTGCAACGAACCAGAATAACCGATGTTCGACCCAGAATTTGTAAGAGAGTAAAACCTGAAGATGGAACTCGCTAGGTCTATAGCTGGTCAGTGTTGTTTCCCCTCTCGTAATGCTGTGCCAGATGGTACAATCATGGACGGTATCTGCTGGCACCAGTCGAAGTAATGGTAAAGTGAACGAACATATGCGATTTATTGCCTTTATGTACTTAGGCGATAGGACGCAAATAACTTCTGCTTTGATATGAAGAGGTCTCATGCTCCGAATAGGACCCGAGACACTGTTCTGCATCTGCATCTATTTCAGCCTTCGAGGCCGCACAGAACCCGCACCACGTCTTTACGTCGTGTAGCGTATGGCCCTGCAGTGATGGGAGATGCACACAAAATTTTAGTCGGAAAACCCCTAAGCGAATAGACCTAGGCTTTCATGGATGGATAATATTAAAACGGATATTTGAGAAATATGGTGTGACGACGTGGATTGGATTATCTGGATCTTTTAAACACTGGTACGAGGTTTCATAAAAGTCGGATAGTTTTTTTTGATTTGTTGAGGGACTGTTGGATTCATTAGAGTCCGGGGTTCTTTCCGAAGAACACTGAATTGTCTCGTGACTGATGCATAGACCGTGATATGTACAGTGTCGCCCAGAAGTCACGCAACCGATGTTGAATGTCGATTATAATCGAGTATTGAGGTTATAATTTACATAATTACGACACAAGTTTGAAGTGGCGCCCCACTGACCGACACTTTAAAGAAATGTGTAGAAGCTGTGTGATTTACGAGTCGAAAAATGTTCGACTAGCTTGGTTCAGCAGCATTACGAAAGTAAATCTGACATGCTTCACAAACAAAATGTTCTCTGCTTTTCGGGTTGAGGGACTTTTGGGGCAACTCGTGCGCTGTGTTCACAGTCATTTTCCATTATCTGGAGTTTATAGGTCTTTATTTTATTTAGTGTTCTGTCTGACGACAGGTCCATATGAACAGGATCCTTCGATCCTTTTCTCGGACTGGGACCTGTTCATATACGTTCTTGGCAGATGATCCAGAAGTGGTTTGCCATTGCCTTCTTCTGTGTGTGAATGGGATGCCACGGAGAAACCGCGGAAGCCCCCGGAGGAAAACTCCGTGTTGCCTAGACTACGGCCTTGCCCAACACAAGTTATAAATTCGGGCACCGCCGGGAATCGAACCCGAGACCCCCAGGATTACAAGGCCAGCGTTCTAACCGCTAGACCACCTCATCTTATTATTATTTAGTGTTCTGTCTGACGACAGGTCCATATGAACAGGATCCTTCCATCCTTTTCTCGGACTGGGACCTGTTCATATACGTTCTTGGCAGATGATCCAGAAGTGGTTTGCCATTGCCTTCTTCTGTGTGTGAATGGAGTAATTGTTGGGATGCCACGGAGGAAAACTCCGTGTTGCCTAGACCACGGCCTTGCCCAACACAAGTTATAAATTCGGGCACCGCCGGGAATCGAACCCGAGACCCCAGGATTACAAGGCCAGCGTTCTAACCGCTAGACCACCGTGGCGGTTATAGGTCGACAGCGTCTTTAAATACGGAGGCAGGTTGTTCATCAATAAATATAGTTTTCTGTTGCAGTTTGCAAGAAGCTCATTTTATATTTTCCGTTCAGTAGGTGAGATTTCTCATCTCTTAGTGTTGGAAGTCGTTTTTAGCTTAATTATAAGAGTACTGAAGATTTCGGTGTTGATATCCTGGCTTATTACGCTTGTGGACTTGTGCAGTAGGCAGATAGCAACTTTTTGGTGGGATATAATGCCTCATACCTCAGGGCACACATCATCCCAGAAGATGGAGGCAGTATGTGCATATTGCTTTACAAACGAGAAAACCAACATCGACAAGTTTTAGTCGGACATTTGTTGACTGGAATAATAAACGTTGGCTTCTCAAAAAAGACTCTTCCGTGGAATTAGTTGACTCCGTCACAGAATATAATCTTGTTTGTACCCGAAGTAGGCCTATGCGATACGTAATTTGCAGAGTTTTATCTCAGCAGATAATGATAATCATCTGAAAAGACACGCATACACGAGGCCGGCTTTTTCATGTTTACGAGGCGATTAAGAATTTAATTTCCGTATTCATTATCATGTATTGTATAAGAGTCGTCGTCTCGTCCATAAGTGGATTCTTATGGACTGTGACGTTTAGCTGACAGTGGCGAGGTTCGTATTTTTTTACGATTTCATTACCTTGACATCAGCAACGGACAACGAAGCTTTATATATATATATAAATCTGCATACTTTCAGTCTCCACGAGATTAATGGAGATGTCAGTGTTGCTTCAAGTGAGACCTCTTAAGAGCCATTTCGTGTTCACTGTGCGTAACAAGGACGTTGCCTTTACCGGGGTAAAGTGATGTAAATCCGAAAAGTAGAACCGAAATATTATTTCTGCATTATAATTTACATTACATTTAATTTAGAATCACCTCAGACTTAAATTAATGGAAATATTGTATAATAATTTTTTATGAATTATTTTAAATAAAAAAAAAAGGTCGTATTTTAAGTTCTCGCGACGTTGAAGTTCTCAGTGTTTTGAGTTTTGGGCTTCTTAGGTAGATACCACACCATCTTTAGGGTTGAAGTTTAAACCCTGGGGATGGAGACAGAACGTTTCTTTCAAACTGGCGTATCAACAGGTCTTAAAAGGTTGAGTACCCCTGCTATAGATGCAAAGTATCCGGCTTCCTCGCGAATGTTATTTGATCCATGGTCATTAAATCCGTCGACATCTTATGATTATCGTCTTTGTGTGTTTTGGTTACTGTCCGTTTGAAATCATATTTTATATATAACCGTAGGATATTTAAAAACTCTCTAAATAAAAAAAAAAACATGTTGATTTCTTTTGATTTCCAAACGTTGTCTTTGGTAAAGGTCCAGTTCATCCAGCCTCTGTAACTGTTGAGGACAATGTCTTCTGTGTCTTAATTTAAGGGATGATCGAGTGTTTTGGACTGTACCTATCTTTTTTTTTTCTCGAGGCACGTGCTGTTAATGTCTGTTCTTGAGTTGAGCCACTCGACATAAAACTCCCATCACTTCAGTGCAAAACTGTCTTATCATTACGGAGTTTCTGCCAAGATTTGGTTAGCCCAATAAATGTAACATTCCTTCGTGTTCTGCGATGTGTAGGAGAGTTTCGTGTTTGACTTTCGATCTTAAGGGCGATATTCACTGAGTTTAACTTTCCTTCTTGTGTTATACAATAAAATCGAGTGACCCTGATCTGAACAGGGTGTTACGTAGTTTATTTCCAAAATTGTTTTTTGGGTACGGGGTGTTCACTGCAGCCGGAGTCCCTAGTCAAACAGAAGGAACATAAATAGTACAGGGGTCGTGGGAAATTGATAGTTGCTCAGCTAGTTAAAAAATATTATCACGTATTCACATGTACGATTCATTGCCGCGTTAAAAAGGCTACATCTTTACTTCATTGGCGTAAAAGTAATGTAAGGGGTGTGATTTGAAGTTTTATGTTCCGGAAGATTTGTCTCTTTTTAGGTAAATTCAGTTGCAAATCGATACTTTGTTTTTGGTTGTTTATAAAATTTTCAGTTTCTTTTCCCCAATTTTTTTAAACGTAAACCGGGACGCGAGAGGGATTTTTTTTTAAAAAAATTTTCCTCTACAGGCGAACGAAATATATCAGTAGCGGACTGATTTGAATGCGTCATGTAGTTCTGTTTAATAATTTCACTTTTACAGATTTTGTAACCATTCAGAATTTGAAGATGCTATCTCGCTTGTCAGCACACCTTGGTCCCCGTTTGAAAGAAAAGCAATTTGTAAATTCCACTTACATTCCATTGAACCTTGTTGTTACGAATGAACACTTTGCGAAGTGTTTAATCTACGCGATATTTTTGTTTAAAGTTCTTGTGTGCCTAACTGAAAATTATCTATCACGTAATAAACACTTAAACACTCCGTTTTGTCGTAAACCCATCAACAGATTCTCCCTTCACCACAGTCCATTTCGCCATGTAAACTCGCAGGTGTATACGAACGTTTCGGAGAAACATATTACATCCATCTTCAGGGCTACGAGTCTGCACGGTCTCACAACCAAGTATCTTATGACGTATGAATCTAAGCCGATTTCTGTACAATTTGTTGGAATACGTCAACTGGACGATGAAGGATAGGAAGACCCCTAGCTTTGATGTTTCTGGTGATCTCGGATATAACCACTTTTTCCTTGAACGTTTCGCTCAGTTGGAGGACTTTTCTGCTAGCTATGGATTCCAGAATAACTGTCGCGGAATGTGTTTCGGTCTGAAAGAATTGTTTCCGAATTTTTTAAACCCACTGTGAGATATTTTGGTTGCCTTTCCAAAATGTTGCCAACCTGTTATGCCGCTATGCTCGTAAAGACCTGTGAGAAACACGAGGTTCTCGTAAGCCCCTCCAGGCAAAGTGCTCGGATGGATGGCATCTTAAAATAATTCTCTGCAATTACTTCTGTTCATCGCTGCCGTGTCCACAGCATCTTTGAACCAATAAACAAAGCCCGAGCTGTTTTATTTCGAAACTGTCGCTTGTTAAAACGTTTTCTCTCTGGGTATTTCGATGGCCTGTGCAGAGGTTAATATCTCGGTGTCGTCTGACACGTAAAACCTTTTGGGTGGCAGGTTTCCAATGCCCTCTGGCTGTTTGGGGTGAGTTAGAGGGAGGGGATTATCGGCCGTGTAAATCAAACGTCGGAAATCGAAACTCGTTTAAGGAATTCAGTCCGTACCGCAAAGAAAACACTTCAACATTACAAAGATCGAGGTTTTCATGCGTCATGTTTGTGTTTTGGATTAAAATATATAATAAAATACAGGTCAATACACAAAACTATATTTGGGTGTTAAAATTTAAAATTTAAATGTTAAAATTTAAAATTTAAATGTTAAAATTTAAAATTTAAATGTTAAAATTTTAAATTTTAAATTAGCGCTATTCATCACTATAAGGATGTTACATTTGCGCGCTTTCATTCATTTCACAACATGTTTCGATGTAATACATCATCTTCAGGTGTTGTTTTTTTTATTTAAAACTATTTTATATTAAATGCATGCCTTTCAATAATTTATTATTGTAATATGTGTTTCGCTGGTCTTCTCGTTTTCCCCATCTTATGTTTGTTTTGAATTATGCATACGACGTGTTGTGTGGTGTATCACGTAGCTCGGGTTGACTGTCTGTTCATGGACATGGACACCCAAATATAGTTTTGTGTATTGACCTGTATTTTATTATATATTTTAAAGATCGACTTGTTAACGCTGTTTAAGGAAATAAGGGACTCCCGATCGATTATCTTTGAAATGTTTGTGTCTTTTGCAGTGTTTTCGAAAGGGCAGTGCGAGACTGGGATATACCGCTTCCTGGCGAAGAACGGAGGCTACGTCTGGGTTCTGACCCAGGCAACGCTCATCTACGGTAACAAGACTGTCCAGAAGCCTCACAGTGTCGTCTGTGTCAACTTCGTCGTCAGGTAGGCATAACATAGCATGTCATGTTTCTCTGTGATTATGTTTCATTTGTTGATGATCAGCTGTTTATTGAATGGAGAGAAATTTTACCTCGCACTGCGTCCGAACCCCAGTCCCTCTCAGTTGAAAATGGCTGTCTTCTGGAATATTCCGTCGTTTCGGGGGCTGTTTACTGTCTCGTCATCAGGGTACCATGGTGATGGTCTGTGAAACGTTTCTACGGTACTAGACAGCTCAGGATCTTTCGTATTCGCTGCTGTGATAACCTGCTCGGTTTCAAAGGGCTCGCTCTTATTCCTCGGCTAAAAAAAATTCACCCTCGCCTTTATCCTGTCAAGGGAACAGTCACATTTTTTTTTTTTTGAAATTATTTTAGGATTCTGCATTTTCACGTCAGTTATGTATCTTTCAGGGTGGTTACCTAGGAATGCATGGAACGTTGAACACCGTAACTACACGGGGCAGAGTCTTAGAGAAACGTAACATTACGCTCAGCTACGACGTAGTCTCTCGCTCGTTTTAAATTACCGCTTAACTTTTGTCGTAGCACGCGCAGTTATCAACTCGTCATATTCGCGTTTCCTGGCTAATTTGTAACAGATGATGTGGTTTCCGCCTTTCTTTGTTTCCGTACATGAAATTTGATTACGTCGGCCAATTGACGGAATTCTTGCCGATGTTTCAGATACGCTTGAAGCAACACGGAGTTTGATATTATGTTACGACATCGTCTTTTGAGTGGTTTGGTAGAAGTTTACCGACTACGTTACGACATTTGTCTTTTTGGGTTTTCCCGCCGTGTGGTATGGTAGAAGTTTACCGACGTTTCGGAGTTGCTTTCTGCCTCTACATCAACAGGGCGATGATTGTTCTTCGAATCAAGTACCTCCGAAACGTCGGTAAACTAGGAGACTACATAGCGCAACGACCCAGAAGACAGGTTTCTTCACCATCGTCGCCGTGAGAACGTGACATGTCATATGTTACGTTTTTTGTTTGAAATCCTTGGGTTATGTTGCGTCCTGTGAGTTGGTAAGATGATCATGAATGGTGAGGATTTGGAAGGAGGAATGGTCTTCTCTCGACAAACTGATAGTAGGATCTGAGGATTTTTACATTGATCGAGTTCTGGGTTGCGTCGTGTAAGTTTCCTGGCCTTGTTTCAACTTTTTTGAGTATGCTGGTACCTCCATGTTTAGAGCTGGTTGTAAAATGAACGGATTTAATCGCATTTATTTTCAGTGTGTTTAGGGACACTTTTCATATAATTTTCACGTGAAATGCAATTTTAAGTTTGTATAAGTTGTTTTCCCAAGGTTTGGCGTCGTCGGATGTCCGGTTTCAATATTAGGACAAGAATATTACTTGTTTCTAAGACCACTCGTACAGGACCTCACAAATTCTTGGAAAATCTTGTGTGTGTTTTTTAACTCGTGCTGCTCAGAGTTTTGTCCACAGTTCTGTATCTTTTATGTGCGTAGTGACCGCGTGTGTTTAACTCTTTGAAGCAGAAGATCGTCTGAATATTATTTATGAATTCAGTCCGTACCGCGAAGAAAACACTACACCTCACCATTACGAAAATCAGCTGGTTAACCCTTTGAAGCCGGAGATCGTCTTCATAATATTTACGAATCCAGACCGTACCGCGAAGAAAACACTACACCTCACCATTACGAAAATCAGCTTCATAAATAATATTCAGACGATCTTCGGCTTCAAAGAGTAAGTTTGCACAGTCACTACTAATCCCTTATTGTGAAACGACGTGGAGATAATTCGATATCATGAATCGTTGGGCCATTGATCTTAAAGTCAAGAAGGCACTTGGCAAGGCACACGGAGGTTTGGTACAGGAACAGCTGCACGCGACAGATAGTTATTTTTATATGTTATCGGCTTTTTACTACAAGTGATGTGGCCGAAAGCCCAACCCACAGACCCCATTCCACCGCCTTCTTGATGACTAGCAAACAACACAGCGCTAACATTACGAGGGAATTATATTTGTCGATACGAGTTCTCTGATAGTTCGTTTGCTTGGACGTAAACGTAGATGCTGATATTTCCATCGCCTTACGTTCGTAGTGGAACTTCGTCATGAAACGTGTTCATACTTCACTCGTGTTACATCCAGATCCGACCGGCGCCGTGAAAAATGTTTCGTAATACCGCCATAGCGTCATATCCGAATCGCGTAACAGAAAGGTAGCTGGTAAATATCCGAAATCACACGAACTGCGCTGTACTTTAACATGAAACCACGGTTCAATGCCATTAATTGGGTTGAAATTTGAAACTCTCGTAAATTTAGTCGTATATTATAGTTTAATTGTCAGGAAACTCATTTTGGCAAACGCGGACAGAACACGTGACCGTCTTCGTATGTTTTATCTGGTCATAAGACTTTTAAAAGTGCCAGTTTTAATTTCAGGTTAAAAATTAAACCTTTAATCCTGCTAACATTTTTCCTACATTCCCGTTCCATCCCCTGGGACGGTATTTTGTGTTTGCGTACGTGTGATCAGATTGCACTCATACGTTTAGTCGGAAAACCAAGAAGGGAAGATGTCGCGTTGGAGAATTACGTGTGGATGAGAGGATAATATTAAAATGTATCTTAAATATGATGGAATGTATACTGCACTCATCTGGCACAAGTAACGAACCTATGCTCGGTTATTTCTAGTTAACAGGGTCCAAGAATCCGAACGGTGGACCTAGGTAACAATTACAATACTCGTGCCAACTCCCGCCTCAGATCCCGTCTCTTGTTTGTCAAGGCCACGGCTTCGAACACAAACTTCTCATTGTCGTTACGTGAATATGATAGAAATTCTGTACTGCCTGCACTTTGCTCGCGGCTAACTCATCACCCTGATGGTGGAGGCAGCAGGGACCTCTGAGACGTTGGTAAACTTCTACCAGACTACACCCAGAAGACAGCCGTGAAGGCCTCATCAAATATGGGGCTGTCGTCTTATGTTTTGGGTTTTTCCGTCGAGGACTTTGACTTCGTAATTTTTGAAAAGCTGTAAACTTTACAAAAGGCGACCATTGTATCGTCGTTATATAATTTTTGGATATTTGCCAGCTGGATCCCATTTTCTCTGTGTCATGTATCATCGTACGGACAATGTGCTTTGAAATCTCCTGTTGATACTTTTTGTACGGAAATACGCTCAACTTAAATTTGAGGGGTTTCAGGGAAGAATTTTGTCTTTGTCGACAATTTTTTTTTTGACAAGAAATGCCCTGCTTCGTCACGAGAGAAACGAAAACCTTTGCTAAGGAAAACGTAATGGCCTATGCCTTTTTCGCAGTGGCATTCAAGTGAGTTAATTAGTTTGTTTACATGTTGGCAAGCTTGGAGGGCGTATTTGGATTGGTGTCAACTTGTCATAGTCCTGTTCGTAATTTGTAGATCGACAAAGGGATTGCTTTGTCAGCTGTTTCCAGTGAGAGGTTCAGGTGAGTCGTCGTCACACATCCACGACATCGCAGTATTGAGGGACCATTTATGTGATCGTTTTCCCCCCCATGATCGGTTATTGGCATCATGTGCACTGAATATTTTGACCCGTAGCGTGGAGTTAAACTTTGAGAGTTGAATCATGTGGAAATTATTCCATTAATTCTGTCGTCGGTAATTTTTTTTGTTTGTTGGATTGTCACTCCTGCAGCTGTAGACGTAAACATTCACTGCGCTGCACAATTGCTCTAGGCTGTGTTTTATCGATAAAATGGCTCTAGTAAGTGTTTTGTTGGTGTTTTATCCTTTCCTTCTTCGACTTTCCTTTTTGTACTACAGTTACCAGTAGATGTAGGTACAGTACGGTTTCTTATACGTGACCGCTATAAATGTGATGCGCAGTAGATTTCGACAAGTCCAGTAACAAACGTAAGGAATTAAAGGGGATTGTGGGTTTGTTCAGCGACAACGAAACATTACTAACCCACTACACCGAGAATTTCAACTCCCACTTCTCTTTCCATTACTTCCCCTCGTGGGCTGATGAACGGCCACGTCAAAAAGATTGAACTGTACCGGATGACATTTTAGTTTTCCGAGTAATGGGTTCTTGAGTGGCAGGCAGTCTCGTGACAATGGATTTCGTTAGAAAGGATTGCGCGCTTGCAGTTATTCATGTAAGACACACAGGAAATGCTACTGGTTTGCTGGTTTATGAGCTGCCGTAGGTTCTGAAAGCTGTGACGCATTGTAACGTGGTGAATCAACTCCTCATGTCTTGTTATTTTCTGGTTGCCCCCCCCCCCCCCCATTCCATTGAAAAGCTGCCATGTTATGTCACATAGGCAACAGCTTAGGCCTGTTGCGCACAGAAATGACACTTGGCTCTGTCGTTAACGAGACGAAGGCTTACCATTACGTGTAATGTTGGCAACGACACACCGGTGTTCCCTTCGAAGCTTACTAGTACTTATTAGATAACACTCGTCACTTCGTGAGGTTAGTGGTCACGTAAACACACGTTGTTGACCACAAGTTATGTGACGTTGTCTTTCAGACAATTTCGTATACAAATACTACATAATGTACCAGGCGTTCCAGTGATGCTAATTGTTCAGTATCTCTGCTTCATTGCCTGTTAAGATTTCGGTTTCTCACGGCGATCATTAATATTTTATACTGGGGAGTTGTTCCGTGTAGTCTCATAGAAACAGGCCAGTGTTTCGCATGTGTTAATTGCCTCCGTCATTAAGGCATTATGCTCAGCCCTGAGGAAGGAGGCAGTATGTACCAGCGAAACGTTACTGTCTGATTATAAGTCGACACGTTGTTTTAACCGTTAAGACCATCATCGTTATTGTCACAACAGTTTTTTTTTCAGGTTCTATCCGTTTGAATTTATATTAAAAAGTATTTTAGCGGTCTGGTGTAGCGAACCTCCATAAGTCACGTGGGAAACAAGGACATTCAGAGTGTAGCTGACGTGGCAGAATGTATTTTTTTTCAGTTTGAGTTTCGTGTCTGTATGGCAGCGCACGGCCTTGTGAAGGATGGTGATGTTGGGAAATGTAGGTTTGACCTGTGACCTTATCCGCGTACCGATTGAGAATGACTGCCAATTCGTGATGAAATTTGATAACGACTGACGTTACTGGTTTAAAAATCAGGATGTCTTGACATTTATTTTCACAATTCCTACCGCGTCGCGTCCTCCAGACACGGAAACAGTTTTTGGTACCCACATTTTAATGTTATCATGTTTGATAAATCCATTTTTTTGGGGGGGATAACGAAGATCATTTTTATGTCACGAAAATTAAAAAAAATTAGGGGCCCGTACGTTTCTTACATTGGTCCAAATGAATTACACTGAGTTTCGTAGATAAATCGTGCCTCTGTGCGGTAATCACGTCAGAAATAAGACATTTATCAAGGTCTGCGAAAAATTACAGGATTGAATTTGGTTAGGTTATGTTAGTGACGCGCATTCGCAGAGAAACATTTGCGCATGCGCAGAAGAGAATGCGCAATGTACAGCTTCTAAGGGGAAGATGTAGTTGAATTTGGATATTGATTGATTAACAGAATTGAAGGTTATCTCTTATGAAAGCACGTGGTACACACAGTTACTAATTGTCTTCAAAAGGTTAAATTAAGTGCCTGAGAATGGTTATCAGTATAATTAATTAAATTAAATATCCTCTCGTAAGTATTATTCCGGTTTGTAATGTTCACTTTCATGATTCTGTTGAGGTGAAACATGAAGTTATTTTTGGTCAGGAATCAGATTGGATAGAGTGAGGTTATATCTGGCCCACTTACACTGCATCGTGATAATGGAGATTTTCTGGGTATTTGTTTGAAGGCGCCCTGAATAGGATTTATGTCGTTCGTTTCCGGCTTTATCGTAACAACAACAACCCCCCCCCCCGCCCCCCGCCCCAAAGCCGCCGCCATCATGATTTCATCGTTCCTGTGGCGATGGATATGTATTACCCAATCAGTTTACATAGCACAGGTGTTAGTAGTTGATTTTGGCGCATAGTCAGATGCGCGCAATTTAAATTGCACGTGATGATGTGTGTCCTAACGTGCACTTCGAAACCGAACTCTGTTACGAAATTGATTCAGCTGGTGGAATATACCTAGTAGATTATATGTTGTCGCCGTTCATTTTTCTTGTTAACTGGCGTGAATTAATTTTGCAATGGAGTTAGTTATTATTCTTGAATTAGTGTAATTAACAACCATTTTACGCTGACTTGTATATGTGTGCTGTTGTTACGTAATAGGAGGTGTTGATTTCAGACAATATCGTGTATTAATGCGTTTTGTTCTCTCTTCGATGTGTTTATGCTGTTATTGCACAGAATGAACTGACATATGTTTTGAAATTTGGGTATTGAGGGATACAGTGGTCCCGCGGTTAACGATTATAATTGGTTCCCCGAAATCCATCATTAATTGAAATTATCGTCTATCGGAAGAGGTCCAAGCTGGTCATATTGAGCGTGTGATCTGTAAAGAATAAATCTCAGTGAATTGTTCTTAGTGTTCGTAGATATATATGCACCATTATACGAATATTAAAGCTTTTATTTGAAATTTTAATGTGATAACATTTTATGAATAGCCACGGTGGTCTAGCGGTTAGAACGCTGGCTTTGTAATCCTGGGGGTCTCGGGTTCGATTCCCGGCGGTGCCCGAATTTATAACTTGTGTTGGGCAAGGCCGTGGTCTAGGCAACACGGAGTTTTCCTCCGTGGCATCCCAACAATTACTCCATTCACACTCACACAGAAGAAGGCAATGGCAAACCACTTCTGGATCATCTGCCAAGAACGTATATGAACAGGTCCCAGTCCGAGAAAAGGATGGAAGGATCCTGTTCATATGGACCTGTCGTCAGACAGAACACTAAATAATAATAATAAATAAATAAATCATTTTATGCGCTATCCTGTACAAAAATAAATTTAAAGAAAACATGCGTTGGTAACATTTACTTGACTAAATTAACATTTGAATAAATTTTTCTTATGTTTTTTACTTACGCGACGCGGGTCACCAAACATTCCTCGCGATCAAAGGTTTGGTAACCCCTGTTCTGCTAATTCATACGGCAACTTTCCATACACACGAGTGAATATTTACATTTCGCTGTGTGATGCAACTGTATGCAAGTTCTTAGCTGCCGGAGAATTTCCGCTAATTGATGTAGCGGTACATTCCGTGCTACTTAATCATTTCCATTCGTAATCAGATGTTCTACAATACAAAACCACGCGAATGAAATGTATGGATGGCGTACGAATTATGACGGAAGATGTGATAGCCCGCAAGAAATTTATATTTGTCTACTAACTTTTTATGGTACATGTACAGCATCTAGAACAATCCATACTTTTTATATTTAATTTGCATTATCTGCACCAATATAGTCGAGATATGTCCGTCCGTATGTATCAACTTGAGAATCGCCAAACAGATTTTGATTAAATTTGGGGAATGAATCTCAGTGGTTGACAGACTTTTGTGTTCGGTTCGTCTCGGATTCAGATCTCGACCCGGAGTTCTTTTGTGTTATTTTGACGTAAATACGTCTATAAGGAAGGGTCATTCGGCGAAAAAGGGAAACGAAAAAGTGTAACCTGGTTACCTACGAAACGTCGTGTTTACTCGGAATTGTTGTTACCTAGGAAACGTTACATTTCATTACCTTACCTTACATTACATTCATCTACCACAGACCCATCTTAAGCGTAACTAATTCAAGTTAAATAAGCAAAGTCTTAATCAAACTTTACGAAATTATAAAGCATGTATAAAGGAAATATTTAGAATAAAGCCAATATATAAACTTCCTTTCCGTATAGACGTATTTACGTCAAATTCTCCGGAACCGTCGTTCCACTGTAACTTTTTTTCTCCGTCCTGCGAAACAGATGCAGGAAAAATGCCTTAAATTATCCGATTCATTGCGTCATTTGTCTTCGAATAGTCTGAGATAGCCGTTCTCGAGGCGTTCATGCGTTGAGGTGGATGAACGGGTTTTAATATGCGCTTTCCGGGAATACGAACATCGAGTGGCACGATCATTAGAGTAAACAGTGGTTATTTCTCCCATTTGATGTTTGTATAGGTGAATAGCTGTATTTTCTTTGCGGTAAGGATTGAATATTTAAATATTATTGAGATGTGCTTCGGGCTTCAAAGGGTTGATGCACTGTGGCGACTGATGGCGGTTCAAGGTCAGCCACATTGCGTAATCTGAGGCGAGTTACCCCAGTAGGTTCGGTGTGTATGTGTAACAAATGAAATTTCTTCGTTTGTGATATGAAGAAGAATTATGTTGGTATACGTGTAGCTTGCTTCGCAGGCACTGAACTCTGTAAAAGGTCAGAGGTTATATATTCTCCGATTAGACGTTTCTGTTCTTCGTAAGCCATCTCTCTCTCTCTCTCTCTCTCTCTCACGCTAGTAACAGAATCATCGTCGATGTGTACAAGCGAATGTAGATTATTTTTTGGTTATTGGAATTCACAAGATCCACTTGAGTTTGATCTTAATTTGAGGGGTTTTTTTGGGGGGGGGATTTATACCCTTCGTAATTTTAACAAATATGTAGAGAAATATAGACTTTGTTTAAAAATACGGAAGTATAAAAAGATGGTAACTATATGTACGACTCCTGTCGTTTAAATTGACCGATCGGAACGGAAATTTACATTAACCCTTTGAAGCCGAAGATCGTCTGAATATTATTTATGAATTCAGTCCGTACCGCGAAGAAAACACTACACCTCACCATTACGAAAATCAGCTGGTTAACCCTTTGAAGCCGAAGCTCGTCTTCATAATATTTACGAATCCAGACCGTACCGCGAAGAAAACACTTCACTTAACCATTAGAAGTCGAATCAGGCGGTACCACATAAGATTTAACATCCCGGTCAAAGCCTTAAGCAAGAACAGTTCTGGCCGAGTGACTTGGAGCTGCCTGACATTGTATTTTATCTAATCGGTTCTGCTGTGTTGCAGTGTGTGGAATGCCATTGAATTACGAAAGTAAGACTGGAGTTGTTTTTATGTGTCGCTGTTCAAAGTGTTGTCAGATGTAACGCGGCTGACAGGGTAACATGAACGCACAGGTGTTTAGTCAGGTACTTTTTCGTGTGGGTACTGATTCCGTACAGAGCCTTTCTTGTCAAGAAATTAATCATCTTATAACCAAACGTACACCTTACATTTTTTTTCATTCCATATCCGCTATTGTTTATCGCGTAAGCAGTTTTGTGGTTGGCCGACGCTGAACGGAAAGCAATTACGTTGACGCAATTTCCTCTGGACGCCATTTTTATAATTCATCCAGTAACAACGTTGGTACTGTTACCCCAGGGTTCTTCTTGAATTTCCTGTCGGATTAGATGTCTTGTTGTCGACCACGAATATCTAATTTTCTCCGTCTGAAGTTTTTTTCCCCTCGAAATTTATTTCATTCTGCATCTAAAAATTAATATTTCAGCATTTGTTTAAACTTGGAAAGACATTAATGACGTATTTAAGCAACGAATTTGCATAAATCCTGATTTTCTTGTGGTTGAATTTTTTCATCCACGATTTGGAGGCGTTAACAGGTAACACTGATGATAAAAGGAAAAGTTTGAGCCAAGTTATTTTCACACGTGGAAATTGGTGAATCATATTTGTGAGGAGCTATGACCTGCGCACAGACTATGTAACAGGGAACGGGTTACGCCACTTCTACTGTACGCGGTTATTGCACGTGACTAAAACCACGTGGGGTCCAGCATCCCAGATGTGTGTCTGTGGAGTGAGGGGATGTCACCTGACTGTTGCTGGTGCGAGACAGCGAATAGGCCAGTTTCTGGCTCGATGCTTTGATATCAGTCGGCTGTCTGAGGTTGTCGAAGTTGGTGGTAGCTCTGTGTGTAGTGAGGTAAGCCGTGTGTTCAGTGAAATCGAATTTCGACATGTGTTGTCGACGTCGACCCATAGACCATTCCCAGGAACGGTTATGAAAAGTGCATAATTTATTGTTTTTGTTTTTTAAAAAATAATTCTTCTTCATATCGAAATTTTACAGTAACTTTCGTTCTACGATATCTGGAGTAAATAAATATATTTCCGGTAAAATATACGGGTGCTTATGTTTTGGGTTATTGTTTTACCGATCGCATTTAAGGTTATGGTTGAAACGCGGAAACATCAGCGGTGGATTATCTGTCGACTGTGTTCGATTTTCAGGCCGAAGCTGATGTGTTTGTAGACTGGAAAGTTCCTAAAGAACTCGTGCACAATTTATTGTGACTGGAGTGCACAGTGTGATCGTGATAACCCGACCAAACACTTCTAGAAACGAAAAATAAATGGTCTCGTGGGGAGAGAAAAAAACCCGAAGGTGTTCTGTCGTCCGTGGTTTAGTTGTATTACAGTGGAACACTGCAGAACCTATCAGATTAAATACATCGTTAACCAACTGCAGCCTGTTATGCGTTGTTAAGTAGCTAATTCCGACTTAAGCCCGTGGCGAGCTGTGTTCTAATGCGATGATACGAAAGTGGTATTCCTGAGGGACATTCCATGCATACAGCAGCCAGAAATTTTAAATTGTAGCGCCCCCCCCCCCCCCAGATCACTTTTCCACCCATAAAATGTTATTGTACCCTCTTAAGCAGCTGATGACAGTACATGATGTTACATAAACTACGTGTTTAGTTCATAATAACAAATATTTAATTTGTTTCGTGTGATCTGTTGTCTGTATTCAGGTATGACAAGGCTGAAAGGAAACGAATGTGCCAAATCAAATCAGTCTTATTGATTAAAAGTGTAGTTGAGCTTTGTGTTAAAAAAAATTGAAAAAAAATTTGCTGTGTGTAATTAATACATAATGTAGGAGATGTTGTTTTGTTATGTAAGAGCTTAGAACAACACAGGCATCACAAGGCCAGATGATAATGAGAACCTCTTTCTTGTGCCTAAAACAGTTCCTAAAAATACAGCAGCTAAATTTACTGTTGTGGCACACCTCCTCTTCCGAAGAAACGAATGATGAGGATAAATCCGGGTCCCATCTGTCGTATCTTGCCAACATTATCACGTTTATACCAGTATATTTATCCCGAGGCAGAGGTTTGGCTGTGGGTTATTGTTAATTTATTTGTATTTAATGAAATCAAAATATTTTATGTTGCAGTGGGATTGAACATAAAGATGAGGTTTACTCATGCAGTCAGCTGACAGCCGGTGCGGAAGTGGTGGAGCCTGATGTAAAACCTGTTGTTCTGCCAGCTGTAGCGTCACGCCCACAAGTGGTTACTGCAAAGATCTTTGCGCCGGCATCTCCCGCGCCTGTCTGCGTCCCTGCTTCCACCCCATCTCCAACATCTTCCTCTCCCATACCTCCTCCTGCTCCCGTTTCAAAAAATTCTGCCCTCGGCGCGGAGTTGCCATTATCATCGTCACATTCGAGACCTCAGACTGTCACAAGCAAATTGTTTGCTCCTGCTCCATCTTGTGTGTCCTCAGCACAGACTCCCACACCAATCCATACTCCAGTAAAGGTGGTGCAGTTATTAGATTCTTCGCCACTTCCTCTTATGCAGCTTCCCCCAGCATTCTCTCGCCCGCAGGCTGCTACTTCGAAGATATTTGCACCTAGAACAGAGGAAATGAACAAGGGCTTTCTTATGTTTTCAGAAGAAGAACCAGGTCTAACAAGTATGTTTATTCTCCCTTATGAATGTTAGTATCTTTGTCTTGGTAACGTAGTATATTAATTAATTAGTCCCGTTACTAATGCCTGAAGAATTGTTTGCAGTGCTTAAGGATGAACCGGAGGACTTGACGCACCTGGCTCCAACTGCAGGGGATGTGGACGTTCCACTCGAAACAAACTGTTTTATGTCGGACGTGTTTGATGAATTTATACTCTCGGATTCTTATTGCCCTCTTCTGACGGAAGACTTGAACACGCTGAGTGACTCACAGTCAAGTCATGAAAGTTCCAATAAGGGTGAGGGCAGCAACGACCCTTTCTTCTCCTATCGCGATGAGACGTCCTCTTCCGGCGGATCTCCTAACTCTCATCTTCATTCTCCAGCCCTTTCAAAGGTAACACTCTGCACTTCTACTACAGAATGTACGGGCAGCTCTTGGGCCGCGTCACGATTAATTGTCGTGTCAATTATTTACGTAACTTATTGAACGCGTAGTAAGTTTTCGGGAGGAAACAGAAGTTGCACGAATGTGTTTCTATTTCCGGTTTTTCCAGAGTCCCGGTGACTGCAGTTTACCTTCGTTATGCAGTCCAGGAGACTCCGGGGATGACAATAACATGGCTCCTTTCTTGTCTCTGCATCTGGATAATACAAGCATGTCAGACGGGGATGAAGATCTGAGTATGCGCGCGCCGTACATCCCAATGGGGGTGGGAGATGACTTTCCCTTGCTCATATCCACAGATCTTATGTGGGGAGCGCTTCCAGACAAGCCACCTTTAAGTAAGACCAACAGTTCAAGTAAAAACAGCAGTTGGTAAGTTCATATTTGTTACACGCAAGTGGCATCATTCTTAAGAGTCTTATTTCTCCTGTTTTGTTGAGTTTTCTTTGGTCACCCTTCTGTTTATAAATGACCCACATCCCTGCTCGATTTGCTTCTATCCTGAATAGGCGGAAAGTTCCTCTGAAACATCGGCAACCATCTGTAAGTCTGCGCAGCGTAACCCAGAAGACACCATGACAATTTTTACGGTCACAGAGATCTTGTCTCAAGTGATGTTTTACCGCATTGTTCTCTGAATTTCTGCTTTGAAGACCAAAACAATCGCTTTCGAGGGTGAGAACCCATTTAGCAAAATTTGTGTTTGTAGGAAAGTTATGTTTTCGTTATGACATTACACATGAAAACAAAAGACATAACCCAAAAATGTCGAGTTACGTTAGAAAAATAGATGTTATAAACATTGAATTTAAACCCAGTTTGCTTCAGAGACGTGAATTGAAGTTTAAAAGACTTTTGCACAATCCGTGTTGACATAAGGCACGGAAGCTTTGACTGTATGGAAAGAAAATTTGATTTAGAACCTCAGCTGATGAAGTGAAATTCATGGGAAAAGGAGCGGGTTGAATTTGTCTGGATTATAAAAAGAATTTAGGCATAATGAAGGAATTAAATATACATTCATGGAATTCGTATAAATGTTCAGAACTGTATGGATAAACCGGGCTCTTTGAATGCTCAGTAATTATGATGATTATATTAATTAATAATTATGAATTTGAAGATTTCTGTCTTCTGGGTTATTGCGCTGTGTAGTCTGGTCGATGTTAACCAACGTTTCAGAGGTCATACTGCCTCCGTCATCAGGGCGATGCCTCCGTCATCGCCCTGATGACGGAGGCAGTATGACCTCTGAAACGTTGGTTAACATCGACCAGACTACACAGCGCAATAACCCAGAAGACAGAAATCTTCATATTCACCGCTGTGAGAACCTCAAGTCTTACATAATTATGAATTTCTTTTTCTTACAGTTTCAAAACAGTGAATTCTGAATTCATTTTCTCTGTCCATGGAATAAAGTGATTAAATTTTGTGTGGCACGTATTTTTAGACCTTACCAATGATTATATTTATCATGCAGATGCCCACTTAACACAATAATCGCCAGCGCTAATCTTATTTTCTCCGTAGAGCTTGTTCTGTTTTTGTCTCTCTATAACAGGAGACAATATCCACTTGTTTCAGGTACAGAACACCAAATGTACCAGTTACAAAGACAAACCTAAGCTCAAGCCTTGCACAGCTATTATGTGCTGATAACAACGCACAGAACTCTAGTCGACTGCTGCCCATAAAAAGTAATGACCATGGAGGCGGCCTAGTTGACCCCAGCGATGTGTTTGGCCAGGTTGTCACCAAGAATCACAGTGAGTTAGTTGTATGCTTCTTGCTTTTAGGGTGGAAAAATAAGTGGCTCTTAATTGAAAGAGAGTATGAATATGTAATCATATTATTAATTTATAAAGAAGCTCATCGTCAGAATTTTCAGAAAACATTGGAGTAGAAGTCTGATGACGACGAAAAAGTAATTAAAGTTATTTAAAATTTTGTCCAATTAAAAGCGTGTTATGTTTTATGAGACTTAATTGCTATTTGCTGTATGCATACGCTCTTGCATATCAATGAACAGTAGTTTATAATAATTATGATGATTTATAATTTGGCAAGTTTATAACTGATTGATTTATGTAAACTTCTAGTAACGAGAATGAAAGTGTATATAAATGATGTAACAGTATACCTGCAGCGATGGCCAAAAGTCATGGATAGGCGTAGAAGGCTTAACATGAGAATAGGGTTTTAATAATTAAACATTTTAATTATAGATGAACTTTACGCTAATGTCAGTGCACGTCATGTGTTACGGAATTAACAGTTGTGACACCACTCGGCCATCCAACCATTCCTTCTGCTTACCATCATTATTAGCACAAAATTGCGCCCATCGCCGAGGGTGCTGGGAGGTCTGTCATAGCATTGCTGGTGCATTGGTATCGAACTTACGGCGAATCTTCATCTTTTAACTCGGCAAACAGGATGAATGAAAATTTTGCTAAGCTGTTCTTTCATAAATAACTGAACCGAGCTAAACCCAACTTATCCTATCCTTAACATAAAAGCTTCATGGACATTTCCCATTGTGATGCTGAAAGTTTGTTTCTAACTTGAATCAGTTTGCTCACAATCATATTTGAGGATTAGGTGATTTGCCTTTAATTGTATGTCCATTTTGAATAAAATATGAATGCATTTACAGTTGGTCCATGAGGGACCTGTAGGTCAGGGTCAGATGTGGAAAAAATAAATACACAGTACAGTTATACTATAGGAGCTTCATCACAGTTTGAATTTAAATATTTTTTTTCTGTATTCTTTAGTCACAGAACTTTTCAAAAAGCCTTTTCTTCTCATTTAAATTAGAGCTGTTTTTTTTGTTTGGTTCTTCTTTTTATGCCTTCTGCGATTTATTTTTCCACCCCACCACCTGTTTATCTTTTGACGTGTTTGTGTGTTATAATTTGGAACTGCTACTTTCAAAGGTTAAGATAATATAATTTATGTCTGCGTTGATGTGTTGAGCAGTAAATGTTTTTAGTACAGGACACAAGTTCAAATTTCACAGAAGCAAAAACAGGTCATTGGCCTAATCGTTGAATCGGAGAGGTAGGAGTTCAAACAGTACACATATGAACTTCATTTGATATGCCTTAAGAGTACAGACTTTAAAATATGTTAATTTTAATTTTCTTGTTTTATGATGTTTGAAATGAATGTATCCCATATCCAGAACCATTTTAGCAATACATCGCAGACAGTGAGTGAATTTCTCACATTTTTTGTTATTTCGAGTTTTCACTTAGATAATATCTATTTTGGGAGTGGCAGTTCGATATTGATCGTTTCCCTGTAAGGAACAACACCTACAGGTAGTATGGAGTGGACTACCTTTCCAGGGATGCCTGTACAGCGCTTGCTGCCCCAGAAAGGGGGTGATGCCATATCTCCTACAGTGGGCATAAAGAAAAGCCTTCCTGGGAGTGCAGGGCCTCCAGAACGACCCTCCAAGCGCTCGTGTACTCCCACTACAGATGATCAGTACACTTCTGCGGGCACCAAACGAACAAAAAGTGAGGTGAAGGCATCGCAGAAACTGCAATCTCAGCTGTTGCAACAGTTGATCCAGACTGGTGGTCCTCAGCAAGTGCGGTCCAGGGGACCCCATGGGGACTCGGTGTGGGTTCTAGATGGCGGGGGGACACTTAGCAGCAATAAACAGCAGCAGCAGCAAGAACGAGAGCAGCAGCAACCAAAACAGCCCCCACGAGTTCCCAGTGACAGCGTTCTCATGAATTTACTGGTTAGTGGTTGTGATGTGAGTGCTGGTTACATATGTTTAAGTTCTAGCAGAAAACTGGCTACACACTAATCAGCGTAGGCAGACTGTCAGTATTTATAATGGTTGAGCATTATTTTACTGAATAAAAATTTACTTGGATATTATCCATCGTCTAGTAATAAAACGTAAAAAAAACGTAAAACGACGTTTCGGAGATGGGACTCTATCTCCGTCTTCAGGTTCCTACACAGTTGGGCCCACTAGATAGAGCTAATCCCTATCTCCGGACGGATTAGATCTATCTAGTGGGCCCAACTGAGTAGGAACCTGAAGACGGAGATAGAGTCCCATCTCCGAAACGTCGTTTTACGTTTTATATTTACTAGACGATGGATAATATCCAAGTAAATTTTTATTCAATTGACTCTTCACCATCGTCAAGAAGTTTTAGATTTGATATACATTATTTTACTGCTTACCTAAGAATGCTTCTGCTAGTGTACACTGGCATTGTGGCATTTGTATGTCAGTCATGGGTGATAATCTGGAGTGGGGCATACATAAGGAATTCACCAGCGGCATGTATTCTGGGTGCTTTAGAACTCTGCTTGATTTGAAAGTCCTGCATTACCTTTTGTAGGTCATGCATCTTGGCATAGGCACACTCCAGCTGGTTTTGTGTCGCTGCAACAGACCACTGCACCATTAAACCCTAGGATAAGGTTTGGCCAGAAGCGCCATAGTGTGGGATTTAAAGGTTAGGTGTTCATAAAAAAATGTTTTACAGTGCTGTCATCTACCTGCCTGATAGGTTGTAGAATGTTGTGAATAGTGAGTTAAGAAAGTTGAATGTTTACTGGCTTATTTTAAGTTATTATAACTATTTGCTTGCAGACATTTGGGAAAGCCACGGAAATTTGGTTCAGATAGCTATTGCTCGCTCAGAATTCGAACTGTATTGGCATATTGAATATATTCCAGCAACTCTGGTTCAGACGTCAGGATATGTCACCGGAGTTGCTGTGTATTACATAAATAGAGTATGGAACAGATATTTGGTTATCAGGCAGGATTCTTTCAAATCATTGTCGAGCTTGTAATTGGTAAGTTAGAGCCCAGCATATACATGATGCAAATACAAAAACTGGTCTCGTGTGTGTGTGTATATATTTCATCCTGTATTACCGAACATGTGTGTTGTTACTGTGGTTTCTTTGGCTCTCTGTATTCATCAAGACGTCATGTGTTACGAATCCCTTGTGGTACAGAACTCGGTGCGGCTTTCCATTCTGCGGCACGTTTCATTACACCACATTAATATAACTGTACGTTGCTTGTACATTTGTTACATGTGGTGTTATACAGCACCCATCTATTGTTTATTATATTTTATATAAGCATACCTCCTATATTTCTGTAGAGCAGACGTAGGAATAAGAATGTGATAGCGATTAAACTTTTTTTCACAGAAGTGTTCTTACCTTATATCTTTTTGTATTCGCTACTGAAATGGTTACATGATTGTTCAGTATGTATTTAAGCAATGACTGCTGGATGTATATAGCAAGGAAGATGAATTTTATTACAGCATTTCCTTTATTTCGTGATGGAACGTGACTTATACATATTTCAAAGTGTGTTTATTTTTTGCTCATTTAAGAGAGGCATAACTGACCAGAATAGGACTTTATGTATTGGTTTTGAAAGGAGAAAATTGGTGTGAAGGAGACAACCATAATTAAACACGAGAAGGTGGAAGAGAATCTTCATTACTTCGATTTTAAGTGACAGCTCTCATTCCTACTCTTGTTACTTGTCCTGTAAATTAGTGGTCAAAAAATATAATTGTAAATATTTCGTGATAATACACATATGAAGATTTTTCTGTATGATATCCTTTTTCAGCATTTTTGGCCTGGGCACAACTAAATAGATGGTGGCAGTATCATCTGTACGATAAAAGTGATGTAGGTTGAATATACCCCTCTCCTGATATTGCTAATTAATTGTTCTGACACCCTAATAAGCTGGTTTTATCCTTTCGCAAACAGATGAGGAAGCACTTCTCTCAATTTACCAAAAAACAAAATAAGACGAAGATATCCGTCTTCTGGGTTATTGCGCTGTGTAGTCTGGTCGATGTTAACCAACGTTTCAGAGGTCATACTGGCTCCGTCATCAGGGCGATGAATATGCCAATAGGGTGTGAGGAGCTGGATATTACTTTCTCTCCCTCTCCCACTCTCGCCCACGTGCTACCATTGGTCCACTCCCATACCTGCTCCCATTGGCTCGGGGCAGGCTACACCTTTCACTTCCCGGCCTATAAATCCAGCTCCTCACACCCTATTGGCATATTCATCGCCCTGATGACGGAGGCAGTATGACCTCTGAAACGATGGTTAACATCGACCAGACTACACAGCGCAATAACCCAGAAGACGGATATCTTCATACTCACCGCTGTGAGAACCTCAAGTCTTACAACAAAATAAGACCTTTGGAAATAATTTTGAGTGAATGACAGCCCAGTAAATAGTTGATGTGAATGCGGTAGCAGTGAATTACAATGTAAAAGCACTCTGACACACAACTTTGTATAATTTATTGTATGCGGAATATCAGTTTTGTATGTAAAATTTTGGAGAAAAGATGAAACCTACAATGTAAACATGATCATTAAAAAGAATTAATCTATAAATACACAAGAATGTAGAACATACAACTTTGGTTCTCAGATATAACAAACTCGTGGCGCAGAGTCCTCCTTTAGAAGCTGATAAATAGAATGGTCATATAGTTAACTTTTCTGACTTCTTTGGAACTAAAAGATTACTATGTTTACAAAAACCTGTGTGTGATCTTTTTTCTGAGCCAGATGAATCCAGGCCACTACCTTCAACCCTGTTTCCTACAGATCCATATTTATATTATTTTCTGTATATGTAAACACGGCTAATGGTTAATATAAAAGTAATAGTAAGTCTTATGGTGAATATTGATCACTTCCAAGCATAGGGGAAACCTTAAACAATCATTGCTGTCAATAAAATTTATTCACATGTAATTATATATTTTGTTTGTAGGGGGTACGTTTACCTTTGGCTTAAAATATGGTCGAGTAGTTGAGGGAAAAGTGAGAGCAATTTCAAAAGCATGTCGTATGTTCAAGCAGTATTAATTTGGTACACAGTTTCTGAAGAATAGTTGAAGTAAGTTAGTGGAGTGTCTAGAGGGTTGAAATCCTGTATTGTGTCATGAAGTGTGTTCCACAGTAGTTTCTTGCAGCAACTTTCATCAATCGGCAGGATGGAGGTTCAACTGCAGAATGTCACAAATGAAGAAAAATGAATAGCAATAGTACAAGACCTATATACACAGGAAGATAGTTGTTAATTTTAAACTCTGTAAAGTTTTTGAGCTGTAAATAAAGCATAGATATTGAATGTGCTTTCATTGTCTAAGAAATATTGAATTTTGTTTGTGGAAATTCAGCGGGTATAAAAACTGGAAGACTCGGATAATGTAATTGTGATTTCTAATGTGAATCCTCTTTGAATTCTGCAAACAAAATTTAACCAAGAATAAGGTCTAGGTAAGGTCCTTGAAAAGCTGACAGTTGCTCAGCTAGTGAAATTCACTACATTTCAGTGAACAAAAAGGTTTACAAGAGCTTGCCACCAGACTTTATACAGATTATTATGAATTCATTCCTCACTGTCCTACCATATTTTCTTCAACCAATTTACTCTTATCCTCCCATGCACACATCTCATTCCTTCAGGATTTTTGAACTAAAATGTTATGTGCATTTCCGCCTTCTTCACACACTACATTGCCCGCCCATCTCGTCCTTGATCTGATCATCCTAATAATATTTGATGACTACATATACTATAAATTATTGATCTCCTTTTTTGCAATTTTCTCCTGTCACTTCATCTCTCTTTGGTTCAAATATTCTCGTAAGTTCCCTCTTCTCCAACACCCTCAATCTGTTTTTTCCCCTTGAAGTTAAGGTCTAAGATTTACACCTATACAAAACAACAGGTAAAATTATAGTTTTGTATATTTTAATCATTGTGTTTTATGGATAGCAGACATGATGATAAAAGGTTCTGAAGTGTATGATAGCAAACATTCTCCAGGTTTAATTTGGTCTCAATTCCTTTGTAAGCGCAATTTACATACTTAATTGGTGCCGGTGTTAATTTAGTACAGTTACAAATCTAATGTTACAAAACTACATATACTGCGTAAAAACTCATAGATCATTTTCAATTTATTTTGTTAAATATGCACCACATCGAAAAATACTTTAAATTAGATTGAACAGGGGCATTACATACTTTGAAAAATAAAATATAAAGTCTTAAAACTGTGGTTCACTGCTATTGTCTACACTGGAAAGCAGCAGAACTGGTCATACAAAATGAATTGTTAACCAGCCGATCACGTTTAGTTGGCCACGTTTTTCCGGCCCGATTGCTCAGACACATTTAGACGAGACATGATACAGAGTGTAGGTTTGAAGGGAGGATGGATTGCATGACATTCCAAGCTAAGACGATTGCCAAATCTCGACTGCTAATGTGCTACTTGCCTGCATTCTGGCTTTTGTCACAGTGTGCTGTATCACATTTCTTGCAATTTTAATTTTTTATAGTTAATAATCTACTTTAACATAATAAGATACAAAACTACCTAGAAACTTGTATGAGTGAATGTGTTCAATTATATTGTTATCCTGGAACAAATTTTGTCTTATGAGTATAGTTCTTAAATGCCACTGACCTTATTTAATTTTTATAAAGCTGTAAGTTAAATTGTTTTGCTAAGATATTAAGCCATGCATGGTCTGCTCATTATCTGAGAGTAAACTGGTCGTCAACAAACATGACAAACAAAATGTAGTTGTTTTAAAATTATTTATCGTTTTCAACAATCCTAGTTGTTTGCACTGGTGGCAACATTGTTTATTTGTCCTATTGGCAATGCCATACATATTTATTTGCTTCTGTATATATTCCTTAATATATTAAAAATATGCTTTGGCTAGCCTCTGCTATCCATTATTTTGTTGTTGTTTATTGCTGCTCACCATGTCTGCAAATTCTTGGATGAGAGTTGATCAAAGAGGCGTTACAAGCCTAAACTCCGAGTAGTTCGAGAAGAAGAGAAAAAATATTGTTATACGAGAGCCTTCTCTCATTCTTCCATTATTGGATGAACATACTGCCTCCATCTTCAGCCTGTGGAAGCAGCATGTTTTTCTTGCTGCAAGAGTTACAGTACCACAAGGGATGATTGTAATATGCACGTGTATGTTTTCTCTTCACTCACGTGTAAAGCTTGTTGAATATACTGATAACATTATAAGTGTATCCATATTTGTTTATTGTTTCCTATAGCACATAAGTTATACTCTGATCAGACTTTGTACTAAATTAACTTTCATTCAACTGTCGATGATTGATTTCAGGGAAATCCTCGGAAAAAAAAGGACGTCGGGGCGAACTTGCGAGATCCAGGAAGAGATAGCAGCTTGCAGCACTGTAAAAGTACACTTGTGCAATATGTTTCAAGGGTTGTTCTGAGTGATACAGGGACGTGTACAATACCACCACCATTTGATGGTGTTGCAGAGCGCAAAGCCAGTATACGGAAGAACTCCTTCTCCCTGCTTGACCCAGAAGGAGCCACAATACCATCCCTAATTGACCTGAGTCAACGTGATTATGACGTGAATGCTCCTGTCAGTTCTGGCTTACTGCAAGGACAAGACCTACTAAAAGCACTTGAGACTAGTTCGGCTGCATTAATGGATTAGTAGCTGTAATGTTCCGAGCAGTGGTCTCTACTAGTGAGAGAGCACTTGCAAGATGTACCCATGATTTTAAATTGTTCATACCAGTGTCTTTGCCACCAGTAAACTTTTAACATGCTTTGATTTCAAGACTGACATCAATGGAAATGTTTCATGAAGATGAGTCATTCAGTCCTGTTCATTTATATATATATATATATAAACTTCCTCTGACTTCAGTGTCGACTGCTGAAGAACACACAAACCTGTATTTATTTGTTTTGTTTATTCTGCAAAATTGTGTCAGGTTTGTAGAGGGTTTGGTGATTCAGCATCATAAGAAAAGTACGGAAAGATTAGAACATTTATTACAATGCTGTACACAGTGAAAAATGGCAGCACTTGCTTTACTTTTTCCACTTATGCTGGAAATGTCTGTGTTTTTTAACACATCAAACATTTGTGCATTATCTCTGACATTCCATGTCTCGCCATGAGGTTTGTAATGTTGCTTATAGAATATAGAATGTGAACTTATTTTCATAATTCTGTTTTTAACACTTCTAGAAAAGTAAAAATCCTAAAAGGAAATTTAAAAATGAAGCAGTGAAAGTAACACCATTTTCATTGTAGTTCTTGCTCTGTTTTGGTGGCATGAAGAGCACTGTTACAGGCCGGGCAGCTCATACCGAACACGCCCCTCCCCACTATTTACAGATTGTGATGCTCTCTGTTGCAAGGAGGATTACTGGTGAAGGAGTTCTAAATGTTTTTGTGGTCACAACATTTGCATGAAGTGCAATATACTGGCATGCATAGTTGCAGAGGATTGTGGAACTAGATTGTGGATCAGAAGACTCAGTATGTATTATATGGTACAATTTTTATCCCAATAACTATATTAGTGATTTATTTCTTGGTTTGTAACCATATTTGATATCGTATTAGCAAAATGAATTTTATAGAAGTAGGTGAACTGCAGAAGGTTCAATACCAAGCCTTCTGAATGCTATTATATATATAATTATGGGGGTGCATAATATATATTGTTTTTACTGAGGAGGATATATTTGTTGTATGTGTAATGTTTGGTTCACATTCGTCGCTACATAAGGGCTCAGCACACTGCTGCATCACATGGCTAAGGTTATATCATTCAGGATTAAGCAAATTTCTACCCCACCACAAAAATATTTCAATAATATAATAAATAAATTATTTTTATCATCTTGAGAAATGTTAGGATATTATGAAGAATTTGTAAGAGGGTCCAATGCATTACATGTTCATGTGCATTTTATAGTTAAATTCTTTACACTAATGAAATTCTTGCAGGATGTTAAATTTCTAAATAAAGTGAATGAAGCTATTGCCAAATGTATCTTATAATACAGGCTTTGAGAATTTATCATCATATCATTTATTTGTTTAGTAACAGGTGCAGTAATGGTTATTATTTAGATTGTAGTATAATGTAACATTTGTATGAAAGTCGTGTGTGGAGAGACTCCCTCAGTTCAAAAACGAAGCAGGCAACCTTGGCCATTTTGTGGCGCCATACTGCGCTTGTTTGTGATGAACTATGCACTGTGACTGCTTCCATGTCAGAAGTGCATTTCTTTTAATTTTCTGTTACTGAGTATTGGGTCATATTTCCAAGACCTAGGATGATGTAATATTGAAACATGTTTTGTTTACATTAGCTGTGCAGTTTTTGAGTAATTACATGCAAACAGTTTTTTATGTAACTAAATTTTTGTATTGAACCAACATTTTTAATTTCTTCATGAATGTATAGAAAATCAGTGTTTAATTATTACTAATAAAATGTTCAATTTTTATCAAATTATCAAACTGTTGTTTTACAGTTATATGCCAGATATTCTTTGAGCATCTGCACTAGATTTAGAGGGAAACAATACAGTGAATTTATTTAATACATGCACATTTTTATTCTAATTAATTAATTTAAATATTAACTCTGATTTCAGAAAGATGTTTTCTGTTAGACCAGGTAATTGTCAGAGAAAATCAAATCAGATAAGTTATTTTGTGACCGTGTCAGGTATATTTATTTTGTTCACCCCGGCAGTATATATTTTCCTTGTCCTATTCTAATAATTTTTTAAGCGCTAAGAGTCGCAACACTGCTTCAGTACTTTCTTTGGCAACGTAAGTTACTCAGTAAATGATGTGGACATTAATCTCATGGAAAATTTGGCAAGGTGGTGTCAATAATAATTCATTTGCAGTAATTTGACAATTCCAGAGGCGATTTAAAAACACTCTGCTTTCCTACATTCCTTTGATCTATATCTATATATGACTTTGTAAACACATGCATTGTTCATCGTTTCACACCCTGACCATGGTGAAGCACAGGACATGGTGGAGGGATATGAAATCCTTCTATTTCTGAACTTTGAGTCAAATTGTTAGCAATGTTTATTTACTGAGAGGTTCCATGCAGGCTCTCCCACCAGAGATTTTTATCCTGCTGCATAGTCTGCATTGGCATATGTGGGTAGAGTAACTTAAAATAAGCCACGACCACGCCCTACATCCTTTTCGTAATAGACGTTATCTTTTACTTGAAATATGGAGTGAGTTTCTCTTATTAAGTGTTTCAAAACAAGTAATAAAAAATGTTCCAATTTTTACGGGAGGTCGCTTTGGCGTGAGGAAGCCAATGAGTGTTTTACCCTGTCATAGACTACTGTACATAGGTGGCAGCACGTTAGTAATGGAGGTTTTCTTTTAATCTGTATGTTGGCATTGGAGTTTCACATTTGTTGTGTTATCTATGGATTAGACAAGTTTGTACGTCAGTATTTTGCTCCACCTGTTCTACGGCGTTGTGCAGAGGGATGGTTTTTGTGGTGCTTGATTTGATGTTTATGGTGTAATTCAGCGTGTTTATCAACGACGTCTGTATTTTGTTGGTGATCTACATTTGTATCAAGTAATAAAGTTCATAGAAATCATATTTGTTCTGGTTCCAGACTTTTTGTCTTTGTTCATTCCCCTCACCAAGTATTAATATTTTAGAGAATTTTTATTTATTGTGTGTTATTTAAACTAGACCATGTCTTGTTCATAGCAAATTTTGTGTCTGTTTTATAAAAATTTAGGGCCAGTTTTGTTAACTTTAAACCATTTGTTTAGGTTGGTAAGGACATCATTCATATTTTGAAGGTAGCCCAATTTTTGATGTATAATAATATTCCTTGTATCAACAACAAATAGAATAGGTTAGATTGAGAGTTTATAGCTGCAGGCTGATTTTTGATATTGTGAAGAAAAGGGCCAGGTAATGATGAACCTTGTGGCACTCCATGATTTACAATGCCCAATTTTTGATTGGTATGGGGGATTTAATTTCTACTTTTTGCCTTCTGTTATTTAGGTAAGATTTAAATCAATGCCCTGCTATACCTCTAATTCTGTAAAGTTTTAGTTTCATGAGTGATAATTCATGGTTTATGCTTTGGCATGATCATAATATTTCTGTCAAGAGATTTTTTATAAATCCAGATTGTACCTCTGCGAGGATGTTGTTTGAGTTTCAGAAATCATTTACTCTCTTTCACATAACTTTTTAAGAAATTTTTGAAAATGTCTGCAGTGAAATTGGTTCACAACTCTTAAACCTTTTTATATTGTGGTTTTATGTTTGAATATTTAAGTCTTTCAGGAAAACTTTCTACAGCCATTGAATGATTACACAGATAATTTAATGCAATACTGATGTAATCTATGTAAGATTTAAGTAATTTAGATGCAGTTTCATCATAACCACAAGAACTTTTTGACTGGAAAGGAATTATATTTTTAATGTCATCTGGTGTAGTAGGCACAAGATTTATATTCTGAAATTAGTTAGGAAGAATCTCTGATTTAATGGTTTGGTGTGAATTAATTGAAGTTGTAGTGTATCATAATGCATGCTGGATGTCTGTTGTCTCTTAGAAGTATAAATACATTTTTCTGTGATATGTTTAAACATCACTTATAATCAGCATTTTTCCTTTCAGGACCTGGGCAGATATTCCAAGTTAGGAACAGTTATCAAAACTATGATTCTGTCACTAGGATTCTTGTAAACCACTTTTCTTACCCTTCATGATGTCGGATGAAGAAGGTTTAAATTCACAAAACAGTTTGCAGTCTCTTGCGACAAGATTGCCAAGAATTATACTGCAGAGAGCTGAAGAAGTATTTCCTGCTTTGAAGGAAGACTTGGTGAGTATTCTTCACTTTTATGCACGGAAATGTATGTTGTTAACTTGTTTACTAGATTTACATGACCGAAGACTGACAAAGCATAATTTTTGTTGCCCATCTTCTTAATTTCAGATGAATAGTTTTTCGCGTTAAAATGGTTAATGTGTTCACATTGTGTCTGTGTGCTGAAAGAATTTGGTGTCTTTGCTGATCCTTTCCTTGTTAGTACCATTAATCCTTGGTGTGTACTTAGTATTAATCACTAACATTAAGATATGTTTTCATGTCATTAAAATAAAAGCATAGTTCAGTTTTGTGATCTTTGAACATTCATAATGAATGTAGGTAAATCATTGTCTCAAAACACTTTATAACAAGAAAACTTCCTGCATGTGAACAGTTTTATTATTACCCAAGTCGACAATCTGCTTAGATTTTTTGTGATGTGGTAGACCAGAATGATTTATTTCATCTGTTGTTCATCTTTTAAGTCAACATAGCTTCTGAATATGAGCCTGCAATTTCTACTCCTGACATAAGACTTACCACAGCTCATAAGCACGTAAACCTATCAAAAGCTTTGAAGACTGGAAATGTTTTTCATGGAAATTGAATTCAGTAAAGGCTTTTCAGGAAATAAGTTGTATTAGCATGAAATTAGTGTACATTTCAGAGCTTTGGAAATGCTGTGATGAGTGGTACTACTGTCCATTATATTTATACATCCGGTTGGCACTCGGAGACGAGTCAGCATCGACAAAGCTACAGTATTCAGCGCGTCCCGTAACTCGGCTACCAACATACTTGAACAAAGTACAACCATCAAAGAATATCCATCATTCGTGGAAGGATTGACTACAGCTAGTGTCCCAGATTATACTAGTTAAGCGGTGTTAAATAGTGAGCCCCTGACTCCGCCCACTGTTTTGTATTGATATGCTCTTGGATGGTAATACTTGGCTTCAAGAGAAAAAATTGACGTATAAATACGACAGAAAATTGTGTCACTCACTACATCAATTCCTAATGATTTGGGTAAAGAGATTTTTGGGAGGGGGGGGGGGATACAGTAATTCCAACCTAGCATGGATATCTTCAACAATGAACCACAGGTTTAAAAAAATCTGTCATGTGGTTAAATAAGGCAACACAAATTAATAAAGGTGGCTAACAGTGGCAAAGGTTTGTGTGGAAATGTGAACAAAAACATGGCCACATGCAGTAATAATTCTGAAAAAGGGCGTTACCTCCAGGATGCCTATACCGAGACATTTGTTCAGGACTGAAAACATTATTTTGACTTAATTATTATGTATGTACAGAAATACAGGTTAAAAATAAAATAAAAATACAAGAAAAGAATAATCTCTGCAGGGTCAATGCTGTACAGTACCAATCAAAATTTTTCTCAAGAAGCTTTCTAATGTGATCATATGAAAATGGTCAGAGTCGGTCAAAAAGAGTAAAAAAAATTGTCAGAAAGAAATCTACTCTTGTACTGTATTCATGGAAGGTTTAAGAAATGGCTCTAAATGATGTTATCATTAATATGGTGGTTGAAGAATTTGCCGGTACAGTGTGGAATTAACATTTATGGTGTCCTGTTTCGTGTTATGAGAGAACGTGATCATTACCTTGTGAAATGTGTGGTGGTCTTTACAGAACTGCACGGTCTTCGTGAAAGATGTACGTAGTTCAGATACTGAGATGTGTCATGGAAATCAGGTTATCTATATAAAAACAGAGGACATCGCAGATGTGCAAGAGGAGGGGGCAGTGGAGGATCCTCTACTTATAATGTTACCGACAATAAAGGTTGAACATGGGGTGAGTTGTATGTTCTGTGTGTATATCGTTAGGCACGTTTCACAAATGTAGAGAATTACCCGTTTTATTTTCGATCTCCGACTGCCCATCTCCATGAAACAACTCTACACCTTTCCAAAATGTCTCAAGGCTAAAATTTTGTTGCTTATTGTTTTTGGAGTACCATTTCCATTGTGTTTTAAGTCATTTTTAAGACTTTAAATTAAACATTGATCATATTATGTCTTGATTTTTTTAACACAGTTCTGCCATTATAATAGGTTTGACATGATTGGTGGCACAACATTAAGAAATTCTATCTGTGAGTGGTTTCAGCACTTTTATGGTCTGATCTTTCTTTTCTTTCTTCCTTTTTTTTCCATTTCGGTTACATGATAAATATAATTACTTAAACTTTGTGTAGTTGAAATCAATTAGTGTCTTATTTGAAGTATTTCAGTAATCAGCTATGAAACTTGAAAATTATAATACGTAAACAACATTTGTATATGCAGGGATGCAACCTGACACATATTAAATGTATAACCTAACAGAATTATATTTTTATTTATAATTTTACAGGAGGACATTGATATAGTCAAAGTAGAAAATGACACAGATGTTCAGAGTGAAGATTCCAGTGGTGTGAAGACTGGCGAGGTTTGCGTACCGTCAGCACTGCCTGTCAACAAGACTGAAGCCAAGGTGAGCATTGTTTCGAGGTGATTTTTGTAGTTCTGGCGTGTTTGCGTTCATTTATTTTCACAATACGAGTAATTTATTGACTTCCGATTCAGAGACTACAATAAAATTTACAAATTGATTTGTTTGTTCTGTTTGTTAGTCCTTTATTCTGTGTGTTACATAAAAACTGCATGAAAAAATGTTTGCAACATTTTGATGGTGTTCATGCCACTAGTATCAAGCTGTGGTTTGTTTTCTCTGTGTGGCTATAAATGTCCTGCATATTCTGTCAAAAGGAATTCTTGTCACCCCTCCCATTTCCATCTCTTCATCATTTCATGTAGCAATGGCATCTCTGTTTTTTACTATTCCTCAATTCTCCTCTTCCATTCGGTCCTCTGTTAGGTCCATATGTCCGAGGCTTTGATCGAGGTTTCGAAACATCTTCCTTTTTACGGCGCAAGGTTGTTAGCCTTGCGACCAACCCCCAACCTGGAAGACCAGGGTACCTGTCTTAGTCTGACCCCTCCCTCTCGACCCTACCAGTAGCTCTTGGGGTCACTGAGGTACTCAAGCCCCACCACCACGACAAGGTGCAGGTACCATTAAGTGAGGACCTCATGTATTACCGCAGTCTTTTTAGTAATAGTTTGATATCAGTGTTTCAGAGAAACTGTGGTACCTACCTAGAAGTCCGACATTGATACTTGCTACGAGAACCTCATATGAATAGTTTTGATAATTTTTTGAGGAAAATGTATTCTGTTTTATGTAATTTTGGAGCATTGTCATGACCTTATGTTGACTTACTGCAGGTTGTACCTGGTTTAGATAGTGAGACACGTCTGAAATCTCTTGATGAAAATCAGGTCGTATATATGAAGATTGAGGACATGACCGCTACGCAAGAGGAGGAGGATCCGGTACTAGATGAACTTGGGGTGAGTTCTATGTTTATGTGTATATTGTTAGGCCAATTTCATGGATGTAGAGAGTTGCTATTGTTATTTTTGTACGTGTAGCCGGATAACGTCTTAATTAAGGGTGAAGTTTAATTTTGCGTTATCCTGAGTCATAATGTCACATTGACGGTGGATGCGTGCTCAATATCAGGTGTGCTGGAATCATACTCATTATTTTCATGCTGTTTTAGAAGTGTAGTTGTTGTAGGGTCTTGAAGTAATATGTAGCATATTCTGGAATATTCTTGAATTGTAATTCCTATTAAAGAATAGTATGCAAATTGTAATACTTATTGCCTTCATTTGTACTATCCTTTTAAACTGATTATTTTTTATATTAAGAATTGTCCTGATATTTTTCTCTCTTCTCTACCAGAATCCTCTGAATGAAGATCAACTCTTGCATGGCGCAGGGCATCCAAATTTGTATGATGTGCATCATAAGTCATTCAATAGTCAGAGTATTTTGGAGTCACATCCATATATACATGATGATGTGGAGCAATTTTCGTGCGACGTGTGTAACAAGTCATTCAGTTTGAAGAGTCGTCTCGAGATACACGAACGCATACATAATGGGAAGCAGCCATACTCTTGTGATATCTGTAACAAATCATTCAGCCGCAGGGGTAATCTCGACCAACATCAACGCATAGTACATAGTGGTAAGCGGCCATATCCCTGTGGTACATGCAACAAATCGTTCATTCACAGTTGTCTCCTGAAGATTCATCAACGTGTACATTCTGGTGAGAAGCCGTACTCTTGCGAGGTCTGCAATAAATCGTTTATCCAGATGAGGCGTCTCAAGTTACATCAACGCATACATAATGGGGACATACTGTATCCATGCAGTGTTTGTAATAAATCGTTCATTAGTCAGGGTGACCTAAACAGGCATCAGCGCTCGCACAGTGGGAACCGACCGTATGTCTGCGACGAGTGTAATAAATCGTTCATTACTCAGAGCGATTTGAGCAGACATCTGCGCTTGCATAAAGGGGAGCGGCCATTCTCCTGTGAGGTGTGCAATAAATCATTTAGTCAGGTGAGTCATCTGAGGGGACATCAACGAATACATAGTGGGGAGAGGCCTTATAGCTGTGATTTGTGTAATAAATCATTTGTTAACCAGAGCGATCTGAGGAGACATCAGCGCATTCACAGCGGAGAGCGACCACACACCTGTGACGTGTGTAAAAAATCATTCGGTCAGATGAGTCACCTGAAGGATCATCAACGCACGCACAGTGGTGAGCGGCCGTATCGGTGCGACGCGTGTAACAAGTCGTTCACTAGTTCGAGTACTCTGAAGACGCACAAATACTTGCACACGGGGGTGCGGCCGTTCTCCTGCGACGTGTGTAACGAGTCCTTCAGTTGGAGGGATTCTCTGAACAAACATCAACGCTCGCACAATGGGGAACGACCATTTTCCTGCGACGTATGTAATAAATCCTTCGTTAGTCAGAATGATCTGAGCAAACATCAACAGTTACATAGTGGGCAGCGGCCGTACGCCTGTGACGTGTGTAATAATTCGTTCAATTTTAGGTGTCACCTGAAGGAACATCAAGTCATTCATACCGGGGAGCGGCCATTCTCCTGTGACGTGTGCAAAAAGACGTTCAGTCGAAGGCGTACTCTGAAAGAACATGAACGCATACATAGTCAGAAGGAGTAATTCTCCTCTGATTTGCTAATAAGAGTTTCCTGAAGTCATCAGTGTACATATATGTATTTTATATTATGTGGAATAAATGCTTGCGTTGACTGTTCATTTGTACCTGAATGTGAATGCGTCTCAGCGTATCTACGATTGATGCCTGCAGAATGCATTCATGCTCCCGTGTAAGGGAATAGTTTAAAATAATTAAGAGCATTTCATAATAACTTGCTGATATTATTTTCACTGTTTTCACCATCTTCTAGTTAACAGTAATCTTAATGTGAAGTCTTATTCATGTGAACATCGTGTTTGTCGGAACTGTCACCGTCATGGTGTAGAGAAACTGAGATGTCACCGTGACGTATCATGCGATTTTGTTAATATCGTAACCTCCTGTTCTCTCGTGTGTTGTTGGGAGTGAAAATCACGTTAAGGTACTCTGTCCACAAGGTAAAGGTTTGTTTGAGGTTATATTCACTCTGGTTACCAATAGATATCTCACATTATGGTTCCTGTCCTGAGGTTGGTTAATCCAGTCCGAGACGTCACATCCTGTTTCTCCGAGTACCACGTGAAAATAATCTATACAAGAACAGTTTCTTAGAAAAGAGTTTTTTTTTCCAGGTGTTATGGGGAAAGAGTTGCAGATACTACTACATGTCGTCATTCTAATTGTCTTGATTAGTAAATGCAAATCGTTGGCTTCGTCAGGACTCTTGAATGAATATGACGACTGTAACAAATGTTTCGCCCGGTTTTGTCCCCTGCAACATTTTAATGCAGGCCACAAATCATCTAAACAGATGTGAATGTCATTTAAATGTATGATACGGATTGTCGCTTATGATTTTATGCCATACGTTAACATTGATATGCCCCATAGAGCAGTAAGGAAACCAAAATAGCTTAGCCACCTCTCAGCTTTTAAGGCCCTCGTTTTGAACCCTCGTAATAAATGGCATTGAAATTTCAGTTTGTTTGAAATGTATTTAAAGTATTTAAATGTAAATTGTTTATCCAGTGTTTTACATTTCATGATATTACTTCCGTATATGATACAACAAAGAAAGAAAACCTAACCTTGCATTTCGATTCATTCGGTGTAATTACAAAATAAGTGTAAAGATTGTTAATTTCGTAACTGGCAAATATTGCTGACGTAAGATGCACGTGTAATAGGAGTTATGGAGTTCTTCCAGTGAGATATTTATGGATGGAGTTTGGAGTTGAACAGATTTTTCATACCTGTTACAGCGTTTATAACTGAACGGATTCATCACCTTGGTAAGACGTAAGTATATGTATCAAGGGTATAACAGTAACATTTAATGAAACATTGTGATGTTTGAAGACGTATTCGTTATTTCCTTGTGGAATTTTTATCCAGAATGAGCCCATGAACTTGCCTGTAACTCTTAACTGTGTGTGGTTTATTTTTCCTTAAGTTTGTGCAGTACGTGAAGGTTAGGGACTCCGTCAGAACGCTGCTAATTTCGTCCTGCCAGGAGCTCACAGCCAGCTCCAGGTTTAACACTCATTCATGAACTTTTCCCAGATTTTCCAGCAGTCTTTGCAGCAAACCGTACATCAACTGTCTCGGTAGAGTAACGTCGCTACTCCATCACAGGCGGCCATGTTGTATGATTCACTACATTGCGTTGTGTTTGACGTATCAGGTTTTGTTGTCGTTTCGGGATTTGAATCTGCTCAAGCCTTTTAGATGATTAATTGGCATTGTGCTAATCGTTAGACGTTCATATGTGCAACGTTTGTACACACAGAATTTAGGGTTTGATTTTTTGCTGTTGTCATGAAAATCTAAAATAACAATTAAATTATCCGTGATATTGGAGTCGTTGATTGAAAGATGACGCACAAAATAAAGCTTTCATGAAAAATTTTGTGGAAGACGTCCATTTTTTTTTGAGCCAAATGAATTTAGTCCGCACTTTCATAACATTTATTAAAGATTTTCCCATGCGTGGTACACTTCCCCGACAATATAAATTTTTATCTAAGGGACCACGATGTTGTAATGGATATTCCGGAAAGAATTTTTCGCAGATGTGGTGTGCATTGGACTGATCTGTGGGTTGTGGCAACCTGAAAGTGCAATGTTTAGATAAACTGTAGCTAGCTACCAGCCCCGGAGCCTTGCAAGACTCTCAAACAGCCCACTCAGTAGCTGACGCCAGTTTGTATTGGCTCCCTAACTGCACAAAAAAAAATTGTTATCGACTATAAATTTTCTGTTTTTTTAACAGGATTCACGAGGCTACAAAATTTGCAATTATTAATATAGAATATATTACGTATTTCAAAACAAATCAATCCTAAAATAGAGGTGAGATTTCAGGTTCTTACGTTGGATAATATGAAGACGACTGTCTTCTGGGGCGATGCGACATGTCGTCTGGTGGAAGTTTTCCGACGTTTCAGATATACATGCTGTCTCCATTATCCAGACGAAATTTTCTTGTTTTTTTTTACGGGAATGAAGGTTTGGTCTTGTAGGTTATATGTGAATGCAAGTTTTGTACAGTTAGATAATCCCCCCCACAAATTTGATAAAGTTCTATGCCAGTTTCTTGCAAGGGGAGGTCACAGAGAATCGATACGTAGCAGAATCAAATTCTTGCATGTTTGTGACATGGCTTCTGTGTCTCGCGAATCCTTAAACAGCTGCAGGATTAGGCAGTGTGTGAAGAAGAAAATACAGTTCTAGGCCAAAGTGGTGATGTAAGAATTTTACGTCATCCAAATTCTGCCGGCATTTCTCCAAATAACCTATTTGTTTTCAGCTGTAGTGGTGTTAGATTTTTTTTTTTTTTTGAAACGTCTGTTGCCAAGCGAGACTGAATTGTGCTGTTTTTAATTTAAACTATATCACATCCGCTTAGCAAACCAGTGCATCGTTCAACGCTGATAGACTTGCACAAGCCGTCTTGCTTAAATAATTTATTATTCATAAAATAGTGTAGTTGCGTCATATTGTAATTTATTGAATTAAGATTAAATTATTTGGTTATTCCGTCAAATCACAATGTATTTAAAATAAGATAATTAAAATAATTAAAATATCATTCTTTGTTCCATATCGAATAATCGATAATTCAATAAATCGAATAATCGATTATTCGATATGGAACAAAGATAATTAAAATATCATTCTTTGTTCCATATCGAATAATCGATAATTCAATAAATCGAATTATCGATTATTCGATTTGGAACAAAGAATGATATTTTAATTATTTTAATTATCTTATTTTAAATACATTGTGATTTGACGGAATAACCAAATAATTTAATCTTAATTTATTATTGCTGTTAGATAATTTTCTGAAGTTAAAGATAAGCCATAGTATTCTCGTTTGTTCTAGTGTCCTTTTTTTATTTTTACTTTCGTTCTTACGTAACTGAAATGTATTTTAAACATTTATAAATATAGTTATGTTTGGCTTGGGTGGACGCAGTTTCTCAAGCGCCGATAGCATCTTTTCATCACCTCTACACACGCTGTGCGATTGTGCAATTGGATTCCACTCCGTCATGTGTATAAATGTTTTTTTACAAATGTAGAATGGCTACGTTTATCCCATATTTTGTGTCATTCAACTTCAGAAACTGAATGCCAAAGATAGAGGCAGACCATTAGACTTATTAACTTGATTATTGTCTTGTGGGTTGTAACCTGCGTGGTCTTGTTGGAGATTCCAGACTTTTTCATTTTAAAGAAGATGACTGTCTTCTGGGTTGTTGCTTTTTTAATCGTCCTGGTGATGGAGACACCAAGGGCCTCTGAAATGTCAGTAATCTTCTATCAGACTACACAGCGTAACAATCCAGAAGACAGCCCATCTTCAGACTCATTTTAATATGACTCTTCAATTACCAATGCGTCTCTATTATATATTTCCCCCGAAATCACTGTTCAATGGCATTTAACGTGTCTTAGATTCATCCTTGAAGATAGAGGCACTGTGTTTTTTTCCCGAAACGTTGGTGTCTACACGGCGTTACGAGGTAGAAGACCAATATCGGCGGGCAAGTCGTTAGGTGATTATTTATGAGATCCTGCCCCCGCTCAAGGAACATTGGTGTTTCCGAGCTGAATCACGTTCCCTCGCCGTCCGGATGCAAGCCGACGTAACTGTGATGACCCACTTCTGAGGTATTCTGCGGAATTGCCCAGCAAATGTGAGCCCCGACTAAAAATAACGTGCGCTGTTTTTGTATTACGCATTGCCTGCACTTAAATTTTCCGTCTGAATCTGTTTTGCTCCAAAGTTACGTTACGATAAGGCGTATGATTTACTAAACACTCTGTATAGGATGTTAACAAATGGTTGGTTAGGGGGTCAGTGATCCCGCAGAAATATAAAATAGGTCACAACACTCAACGATTGGTATTTTAAACGAAATTTTCTAAATTACTTGCCCAAAAATTTGTAATTCTCTTTGATTTTTCTTATAGGTACCGAATTTGTTTACATAAATAGATTTATCCATGAACTGGTGTAAGGTAAGAGGTATAGTTTAAACATTTATACTTGCTTCGTGAAATTTCTGTCATCTTAAACCTGGTAATAAATTCCGCCAAATTTCTAATACTCGTAGTCTGAGTAGTGATCTCCAAGAGTTAATAGGCAAGCTAGGCAACACTCTTAATAGTACCAATGAAGAAACAGGATTGGCCTGATAAATTATTCATTACGCCAGCGTCTGAAATACATGAAATGATGACGCAAATAAGTTTCTCTTGCCAAAACGTATGTGTGTTTGGAAATCCGAAAGTGTTGGATGTTCGCTCGTTTTAAAACGCGAATTTCACAATAACACGTTTGCCCATGTACGAGATGCAAATGCTTAGTTAATTATTTCTCAGCTGCTTAGAACTTAATTGGTGTGAAGCCGGTAACCTTGACAACCAGACAATGTTTTTTTCCCCCTAGTACAGTACGATGTTTTTGTCTTGTCTTTTGAGCTGACAATTTTTATTGTAGAACATCGTTTTGCTAGCAAATCATCTGTAATGTAGGTTTCCTAACCTGTCGGTGCCAAACAAAACAGAATCTAGTCGCCAAATCTTTACGTTCCGTGAGTCTGGCAGAGTGTTACATTGAAAGCGTAACCGTGGACGTACGTACGGTCCTTGGCGACTACGAGGCCCAGAGGTTAAATTTCCGGCAGTCTCCTTCCTAATCAAAGAAAACTTTCTCAACAGAAGAACTCAAGCGTTGTGACGTAGGATCTCGAATTAAAATGAACATTTTGCAGTACAGAACAATATACAGTTTTATCCCTGAAACGTTGGGTTTCCTCAGATCGTAATATATTAAATATGTTTTGAGAATAAGAAGGTTGTATTTGGGTAAGTGGAACAATATTATAAACATCGGTGGTAAACATTATTTTATACGGTAGTATATTTGCGTCATATTGTGAATTAGGTTAATATTTTAATATTTTCCGTCAAATCACAATTTTAATAAGATAATAAAATATAAAATATTTAAAATATCATTTCATGTTCCGCATCGAATGATCGATTTACAAATCGATCATTCGATCGATCATTTCACGTTCCGCATCGAATGATCGATTTACAAATCGATCATTCGATGCGGAACGTGAAATGATATTTTAAATATTTTATATTTTATTATCTTATTAAAATTGTGATTTGACGGAAAATATTAAAATATTATTTAATACATTAAATAAATAACCTTATACGGTCTAAAATTGTTTTTTTTTTTGAAAACTTTCATACACAGCGATTTTCGGCTCCAGATAAGATCCAGGCTTCGTGCGTTAAAGACGAGGCCGTGATCTACGCACGTAAATCGAAGTGAGCAAGCAAGCTTTGCAGACTTCAACAGATTCACGTCATAAAGATGCTATTTATTCTTTTTATAGAAAAAAACTGACCCCAGATTAAACAGATGTGTAACAAATCGTCATCGAACAGACTCAGAGCTAAATGGAGTATTACTGTTGAAGTACTGAAGCTGTTGCTTTATTGACAGCCTCTGATGAATCCATCTGATAAATTCTATGATAAATTTAAGACGTTTTAACCAGTACTTAAATCTGTTGGCAGTTTTGCACAGCCAACCTACACGCAATCTCGAAAAGCGCTGAGATGGTTGGCAGCCCTGCTCCATTTTGGCTCCTGTCCATATAAGGGAGTAGGGTCATGTTCCAATGGCCGGCCGGGGGGGAGAGGGGGGTACGGACCCCACCCACAGAGTCAGCTGCGATCTAGGCGAATAATAGGTACTAACTCCGACAGAAACGTCTGGTCCTCAAAATAATTTTTAATCTGAAGAGCTGACAAGTAAGGAGTCAGTTTCTTGAAGTACCAGATGTAAGCCAAACATTCCCAAGTGTTCTGCTTTAAATTGTAACAAAATGCGAGATTTTGGTATCACCAGTGAAAAATGATACGATATTCGTTGTAAAGACTGAGGGCTGATGTTTTATGAGCGGGTAATACCGACAATGTCGGCTGTACCCATTATCAGACAATGAAAGAATAACTCAAATTTTAAGATTGGAGGCACTTTTTTTTGTTTTCAAGTGACACATGTCACTGTCAATCTGACGTAAGAAATAGGCCTATTAGGTGTTATACTTCGCAAATACTTTATTCTGTCGTAAAAATGGGTTTTGACTAAAAAATATTGAAGTGTCTATCTGCATACAAATCTTTTGCTTGTGTAAAAGGCCCATTGTCGAGGAAGAATGTTTTTCTTCATATCTTTATATTTGTCTCCCATGATTCCTTTTATCTATCCCCTTTTGTGAATTCTCTTTTCCCTGTTTTCTACCGTATTCTTCCACGTAATTTTTTTATTAATTACGCCGATTACATTTACGTGAATTTCTGAGTAAGTGATAGTTTGTTTTCTTACTACAAGTTGTTTTGGTGAACTGTGTGATCATACTGTCGTGTCTCGGAACATTATGAACGCACACACGGAGTACTATAAGCACAGACAGACATCTGTCGAAACAAAAGTGAAATTGGGTTTGTTGATGTTCAGGCCGACCAATCGAAATACAATTTACAGTAACGTCAAAAAGGGATTTTCAACCCAATTGTTGTTGTAGAAGAAGGAGGCAATGATTCAACAATGAGACCTTCACATTATAAACCACATTGTTGCTGGAGTTATGTTTATATAATAATATTTTAATGGCATAGGGAAATTAGGACGCCGTCAGAATTACAATCGATACCATGATCGATTTCTATATCAAATTCTTCGATTGTTTTAATAATCTGTGAATTAAATGGATATCAGTTTGAAAACTTGTATCAGATATCTTCATGTTTTATGGATGGTCTGTACTTTACACCCCTTCTCTTATCTGCTACGCCAGGGGGTTGCAGGGGGTTGCAGGGGGTTGCATGTGCTGTGTTAGGACCTTGAAATATTGTCCGAGAAAGTGCAGTCATAATTTAGTTTATAGTGGGCAAGTGATGTGAGTGCACGTGTTTCAGGTCGGAAATGCATTGGAAAATATCTGGTAAGAATAGCTCACGAGTGGAAATTTGTTTGCACGTGGAATCAGAAATCCGGAAATCAGTACTTAATTTTGCGTTTATAAAATATTTTATTTGTCCCCAGTGAAGGGTAGTAATTTACTTATATTTTATATGTGGATTCCAAATAAAAATATGCCTACAAATAAATTATTGAGCGTTAGAAATTGGTATTTTTTACCACGAATAAGTTGCGTTAATATTCTCTTCCCCCCCTTTTTAAGTAAAACAGGCGACGAAAGGGGTGGATATGACACTTGACACGCGAGGTTATTATCAAATGCACTTTTTTCTTCGAGTATGAAACCAAATTATGTAAACTCGCTGACCGGACATTGCCCCCCCAAATGTCTCAATTTTTAAATAAAATTCTAGTTTAAAATTCACCTCAAATAGCTATTTGGATTAAATAATATAAAGTGGAAAAATTGTTTAAATGAAATCCACATTTTATGTGAGCTTTGGATGAAAATGGGCGAGCTAAAACCTACGACAGTCGCCTCTTTTAAGGGGCCCCTAAGAGACAATAAGTTTCATTTATCAGTTTAACATGTCTGTTGCAAAGCATTTAATTTTGTGAACACGCGGCACAAAAATTAAATAATCGCCTTAAAATTATTTAATTTACAATTATTAAAAAAAAAAAACCTTTCGTCATTTCTGAAAATCTGATATTCTCACAATCTAATAACAGAATTAGTTTGCGAGACAAATTATGTTCATTGCAGTAAGATTTTTTTATGTTCTCACGGCAACGATTGTGAATATGGCTGTCAGCTGGGATGTTGCACCGTGTATTCTGCTACAAATTTACCGACGTTTCGGAAGTTCTTGCTGCATCCATCATTACCCTAATGACGGAAGCAGCACTGCAACCCAGAAGACAGACATCTAGATATAGCGTATGTTTCTCCCCATTTGACCTCGTTAGGTTCCTGTTCTGTCCTTTCATTACGTGATACTGCCTTTTTATTATTTAGTGTTCTGTCTGACGACAGGTCCATATGAACAGGATCCTTCGATCCTTTTCTCGGACTGGGACCTGTTCATATACGTTCTTGGCAGATGATCCAGAAGTGGTTTGCCATTGCCTTCTTCTGTGTGTGAATGGAGTAATTGTTGGGATGCCACGGAGGAAAACTCCGTGTTGCCTAGACCACGGCCTTGCCCAACACAAGTTATAAATTCGGGCACCGCCGGGAATCGAACCCGAGACCCCCCAGGATTACAAGGCCAGCGTTCTAACCGCTAGATCACCGTGGCGGTCATTATGTGATAATGCCATTTTATTAATTTGATTAAGTTTCTATATATCATCATTATGAACAGCTTACAAGTTTATTTGAAGATTTCTGTCTTCTGGGTTGTTGCGCTGTGTAGTCTGGTTGATGTTAACCAACGTTTCAGAGGTCATACTGCCTCCGTCATCAGGGTGATGAATATTTATTTGCAGACAACATTTTCAATTCACTGTTTTCCTGTTCCTGTGTAGGTGGACATAATGAAACTGTTAGGAGAAATGGCCGATCATCATGGGGCAGTCAGCCAGCCTCTGTCTGGAAGTCGCCGAAACGCAGGATATCAGGGGACCTCATCGAAGGGTAGGAGCACGACAATTTATCTGGGGAACCACAGAACCAGGACTGCGTAGAGAACCATGTCAGTCGCGGATGGAGAAATCTGTAGAACGCGTGTACGTCTACTTCAGAGTATTGCTGCTAATGCCCTAGAATACTCAGAGGTTCCTCGAAAACTTATCGGAAAGTGAAAATCGCGCAAAGACATTAAGATTTTTTTAAATAAAATATTTATTCTACGACGTACTGAGAGTGATTAAAAGCAAATTTCTATTAATACCTAATCCCTGCCCCAAAATGATTACGTCTTGAAATAGCCTCATTATCAGAGACTCCTCGACATTAATATTTTGCAAAAATTAAAATTTTCTATCCCTGCATACATTCTACCTCCATCTATTAAGAGGCTGGAGGATCTTATCTAATATGGTCCAACAAATCCATTTATTGGCTAAAGATTTTCCAGCCTCCGTAGACATGACACATAAGCTACATTATGTGACTGTCGTATAATGGTATATAATTTAAACATTTCAGAATTGAGAATTTTAAGAATAATTGTGACTCGTCTAGTTATCAATTTCAGCTGGTGTTTTCCAAATTTATAACCATTTTTTGTTATAATCAGCTGGTATGGCTCTACAAGTGTCAGGCTGTGGTACGCAATTTGCATCTATGTCAGAAAATGTTGTTACTAATATGTTTCTGTTCCAGGGATTGTAAAGTCTGTTTATTGCAATGTTTTGTTGTTATTGCGGTGGTGGGGTGAGAGGTGGTTGCAAGTCGCGTGACAGTGGTTCTGATCAAGAAACCAGTTGGCATTTTTTCTGTTTTTTTCTAGTAAAATTTTGTACTTTTCATGAAGCTTTTAATTTTAACACAGTTGAAGTTGAGCTGTTACCAGTGAAAAAGCATTACGAATGTTGGGTCCAGGGACTGGGATTAGCCCTTTCTATCCGAACCTATCAATGTTGGTACTTTAACCCGAAGACTGGAGCAAAGCCAATTCCTTAAATGTCTTGTTTATGAATTTTAAACTATTTTAAAATTATCAGATGAACGTCACTGCCTTCCAAGTAAATTTATTTTCGCGTACGATTCAGTGGGTAATATTCTGCCAGCGTATTTTGGTGTCGAGACTATAAATACATTTTTTTTTCCGTCTTTACGACAAATGTTCGATTTAACCATGAGGGTTTACATGAGTGATTCAATTAACTTATAATTTGTCCTTATTTAATTGATGTTTTCTGAAGGGGGCGTTTTGATCGTTGAATGACAAAGCTGTGCGTGCGTCAGTACGTAACGTGGCTTCAGATGGAATCTGTGGTTAGCACAGCGGCTGCTTGTTCTGTGTAAGAAGGAATAATAATAACAAATAAAAGCTCGCTCGCATTGAGCCAAGAGAACATTCTAGTTGTATAAACTCATTTCTATTTTTAGCCATCGTATGGAAAATAACTGGCTACTGGAAATTCGTAAGATGGATTTGATGCATTTAACAGCTGCTGTCTTACAAAAATTCGGGATAATGAGCGAAACTTGTGGAATATTAAATTATGAGACTGATTTATTAACAGACAGTGGAAAAGAGATTTTAATTAATGTGATGTGCTGATGTAAGTTGTAATGTCTTGCCCAATATGAAACGTATCCGAAGAACCAAGCAGGTTAGCTCAGCACAAGCGGTAAATCAGAGACTATTAACCTCGAAACACAAGTTTCGCTTGTTATGTTGGCTGCCTTGAGGATTTTGATATTTTGAATTACGTTAGAATGTGTTGATCATGTGAAGTACGGCGAAAGTTTTTCATCACCAGTCCTCTAGATTTTTAGTTCTCAAATGTTATATAAAACATCGATTAAATCAAAATGTTATAATTATTATTGTATTGTTTAATGTTTTTATTTAGAATTATTGAATTGAATTATATTACTTAGGTATCGTATTTAGCCTATTTACTTGTGAAATATTATTCAATAACTGAATTGAATTATTATTATTATTATTATGGTACATTTATATATTTAGTTTCAATTGTTTGTTTTGTTTTTGTATTTGTAATGTTTTACTTTTATTATTATTGAAATGAATTTAATTATTTATTATATTTTATCCTGTACTCTGGTTTAGTGCTTGGCTGTTATTGGCCTTATTTGGCTGTTGTCGAGCACTTAAATAATTGAATTGAATTGAATATTTCACTGTAATCGTGAAGCAGAAAAGTATTAAAATTAGCGAAGGTAGTTACTGGATGTGGGGTAGACACTCTGGATTTTATTAAGAGTCAGTGGATTCTTTAAACACAGGAAACTTTAATATGCACAATGTACTATAAGTTTGGTCTTGCGAAAAGGACACTTACCTCGTATATAAACGTGGAGTGTTAAAATAACACAGTTCTTATTTAAATGAAGATGAAGTTCTATTCAAACATAGAATATAGTTTATTTGTACAAAACGAAGTTTGTAACTATTCAGCGAACATAAAACAAAATGGCGAATAATTATAATATAAATATTTAGATTTTGCCGCCCTTTCTATTGGACATAAACTCGTATAAACTGAAACGGAACAGCAATAATAATTATTTTTCGCCTACCAGTTTTCTCATCCTGGTACTGCAATGAAGTTACACGCAATCAGAGTATTATTACTTCTGAAAATTTCAATTGAAAACGTCGTACTACCCCTCTGGTTCCCCCTCATTCCTCAGACGCCCGTGGCGCCGCGACGCTCAGACAGTCTTGCGAATACAGACTCATCGTGAGTCTCAGATCAGAGTTCCACCCGTTCACAGCTGCGTCGTCCGGGTCCTACCTACAGCACTCACCAGCCATCGGCACACAGGTAACTTACCGGGACTTAACCTCTGTTTCCCTATTTAAATATTTTAAATACGAAAACGATAACACGTAAGTGTCCATAAAGGAAATGAAATTGTTTTGAATCCGCAAAAAGACAATGTGACTATAGGCCTAATTCGAATTGAGTAATTTGCTTAAATTCTTCCTGCATGCAATGCATTTTGGTTTCTAAGGGACAATCAACGGACTTGTAGCATCGGAGCTGTGAAGGAACGCGGAAAAATAATTATAATTGCAGTGTTAAAATTTTTCGAAGTGATTTTACGTATATAAATCATGAAATAAGGAGTTGATTTAAACATATAAATTGTGCTCGTAATAATAAAAATGTTTCTTAAAGTAAATAAGGTTCCAAAATTAGATAATAATGGAATACGAAGAAGAAACAGCCGAATTTGGGGTGTTTTAATTTTTTAATTTATTTCCGTTTTATGATTCGTAAAATTTTAATTCTTCCTTAAATTCAATGCTTCTAAAGAAAGTTGATAATTACTGTTATGTCTAGTTATTCTAAATACGTTTTAAAATTACAGCTACTTATAAATTTTATATTTAATAAACTCCTGATCCATTGATAACTGGCAAAAAAAAAAGCTAATTTGCTTTTAAATATTTTTGACATTTGTCTCTGCGAGTCCTCGACTTGTAGTGAACACAACTGTGATGTACCGAAACAATCTCCCATTAGATCAGAATTTTCAATGTGACCCAAAATACTTTGTTACAGGAATTCTGAGCCTCGTCTTTTAAAAAACTCATTTTCGTGATTTCTACACGTGTAACTTATAACCCACGATAAAATCTGTCTACGAAAAGTCAAACGGAAAATTTGTATAAATAAATCTAATTATGCAATTAGATATAGGTTACTTAAATATTACTGATACCGACAATTGAAATATGTTGATGTGTGTTTGAACTACAAAGTCACTACTTACGTCAAAGTGGGGAAAGTAACCTTAAAACAAAAAACTTTTTACGATTTTGCAATTTCTGAGTAAAACTGCGATAGTTCATGAATATATTCTCACTGTCGTGAGGAATTAGGTCACTGGTAGTCAATGCACGAGAGTTACTTATTTTTGAGCTTGGGATCTTTGCGATTGGAGTTTAAAATTTGGATACGATCCGTCTAAAGGTGGATTTCGGACGTTTCGGCAAACATTGAATTTGTCCGATGTGTAATTCTTCAGGAGATATATATAGAATTATTAACGAGAAATAAATAAAGGTGCCGATGCTCAGGCACATGGATTAGGAAATAAATTAGTTAATTTATTATTTAAAATAATAATTTTCTCCCAGAACTTTTATTTCTGAATACAAACCGAGAACGTCTGATGGTTTATTCGAGTGGTTGCGGACATTAAAACTTCTAAGGAGAAATGTAAGCACAAGATTAAATGTCAGATCACTGAAGATTTACATTCGGGGTTGTGACAATTCATCCATACAGATATATTTTCTGCTGATGGTTGCACAATGAAAAATCATTATACTTTTCTAACTTTATTTCCGACTAGTTTGTGTCATACTTTTTAATTAAAAATTTTAATGATTAATTTAAAAAAATAATTAGCGGGATATATAATAACTATTTGTCATTTAATGTCAGTGTGGGATACGTCTGTATATAAATGTGGCCTGAAGTTTGTGTCCGCCTTCTAGGTAGAAATGACTTTGTCAAAATTTCCGTGCCTGATAAATGATAATTTTTTTTAATATTATTACCGAGCATTAATGATTGCGTAAAAACTAGGACAGATTGACCGAGGCTTTCAGAAGTTAAATATGACTGTAGTAGAGCAGGGCCCGAACCTGTCCCAATTTTCGCTGTAACACAATCAGGAGGGCTGTGTATGGGAGCAGACAGCAGGGCAGAGACTATAATTAGAAGGTGAGGGTCTCTTTCGAGGCTATTTCTGGCCATCACTCACGTCACGAATGGCCTCTACTAACATCCGAGAACGCAATCGGTACAGTCCCTCCAAAACATAAAATAAAAGGTTGTTCATTTTGAGGCTACCCTAAATAAGGGATCAGATGCGATGTCATTCTCATAACTGATGAGATTTCTTTTGGATTTGATGAAAAATACTTTTTGACAGATGTCTGGTTATGCGAGAAATATTGTCACACTATACTTTGACGTAGATCACGGCTGGATACATATATATATATATATATATATATGCACACACACATACAACCCTCGATTTGCGTAATATAACAAAATTAAGTTTCGTCACAATTTTTTTATTAGTCTAATTGTATTTTGCTTTCAGTTCGTTTTAAACTTGGTATATACTATTTCCACGGAGGTCTACTCGGGTGTCATGTTTGGGTACAAACGTTTCGGATGAAAATAATGCTTCCACTATCAGGGCTGAAATCTAATTCCTTTCGCTTTTGGATAAAGTAACATTTTACTGCAAACATTAAGTGTATATTTGCGCTTGTTAGTGTTACCCTGATCCTTGATTTATGTGATTCATGGGATAATGAAATAAAAACATTTGAAGAGTGCGGTAGGAACTACTTTTTAAACGGGGGGTGGAGGGTGGAGGGAGGAACAAATTTTGATTTGCAGCTACGAAGGTAAACAGGCTGAGTACAGATAGGTTTAATGAAGGTAAATCATTTGGAAGTGGAGTAGGGGAGAATGTGAATATGATATTACTCCGTTAGTGCACGATTTAGAATCCCGATATTAGCCTAAGAAGGGCGACTATTAGTAAGTGCTTTAGGGCGGAATTATTTTATAGGCACTGGCAGGCTTGAATTAGAAGCACGCAGTTGAAACCGAAGCTCGTCTAAATGATACGATTTAAGAATTCAGTCCGTACCTAAAAGAAAACACCCAACTTCACCATTACAGAGATAGGTTAAAACTTTTCAAGCAAATAACAGCTGAGAATCGTACGAAATCCACAAATACACTCGGGATTGTTAGAACAAGTGGTACATATAGTTACCGATGGCTATTTAAAGGTTAGTTAGGAAGGTGTTTCTTTATATTTCATTATTCTCTATCGTATTTTTAGTTAACGGTTTCTACGTCGATTCAACTCGTTCATTTAGGACGACCTCTTAAATGAAAGACCATTTTGTCTGTACTTAAAGAAGACGGCATTACAAGATAACTGGCACAATTCCATGCCCTGAACGGAATTCGAAACTGCGGTCCCAAGTGGTCAAAGACTGCGATCTCCGCTGCGGCTAAAAGTCACCAGTGAATCTCCTTTGTGATTGTCCCGACTATGACTTTACACTTTACTTCTACCAAAACTCTTGGTGTCGTATGGAATTGTGCCAACGTTCATACGTACAAAACCTTTAGTGCATACAAAATACAAAAAGAATTCGTTCCGTGAGTGCGATGCCACTCCCAAACTTCAATTGGCCTCATCACACACTCATTAACTCACTTCAATTTGCCTCTCACTCACAAACCTCACCCCCACTCATTAACCTCACTTCAATGTTCCTCTCACTCACAAACCTCACCCCTAATCATTAACTTCACTTCAATGTTTCTCTCACTCACAAACCTCACCCCACTCATTAATATCACTTCAATTTGCCTCTCACTCACAAACCTCACCACACTCATTAATATCACTTCAATTTGCCTCTCACTCACAAACCTCACATCCACTCATTAATCACACTTCAATTTGCCTCTCACTCACAAACCTCACCCCCACTCATTAACCTCACTTCAATGTTCCTCTCACTCACAAACCTCACCCCCAATCATTAACTTCACTTCAATTTTCCTCTCACTCACAAACCTCACCCCCACTCATTAACCTCACTTCAATTTGCCTCTCACTCACAAACCTCACCTCATTTTGTATGCGTTCCTTATCTCTGCTATGAGTTTTGCATCAGTCTATAGTTTTATCGGAGTCGTATTAACTAATCTTCGTTTGGCAATGGATGGGGCGAGTGCCGCAAATTTCTGACACGTCTTAGGCAAGACACAAGTATTCCGAACCTCGACTCGTCGTGCAACTGCATTTTCAGAGCACATTGTCTTCTCGTGATAGGAGAAAGAGTTCTAGCAGGTGCTGCAAACGACCATTTGCTGTTCTCCATTTCTCATCCACTGTCCTGTAATCTGAGTCATGCTCTAGAGGCGCATATCAAGTCTTAAACGCGTGTCGTAGCACAAAAATAATTCCACGAAGGATGAAAAGTATCCAAATAATAATGAAAAAATACAGCTCCTACCTCAAAGAAAACGCAACAGTTCTTCATTACAAAGGTCAGTGGTTAATGCTCTTTTTTTCTTCTGAGAATCATAACAAAGCACATAATCATATTATTTGCGGACCGAATTCTTAAACATTAATTGGACGAGATTCTGCTTCAAATGGTCTTGACGTTGTCAAATTAAATTCATCAAAGTTCTAAACATTTTAATGGGTTATGAAGATGATTTGTAAACTTTTTGTTGCAGTACAAATTCGAACGAGAGTTTTCCACCGTCAATTTTCATGATGCTGAAGAACCATTTGGATATCATAGGCAGGAATGAGCCGATACAGAGAAAAGCGAGGTTCTGGCAGTCTTACGTGAGGGCTCTAAAAGGTTAGTAAATGAACAAGTTTATGAAGTCAGTGACAATTAAACCAGGCTCAGCAACAGAGGAGCTGGTGCGAGGTTTCTGATTCCAAAAATGTTCCGCTGACAGACGTTAACACCTAGCATAATCGAGCATAAGTGACGTATCTTAAGAGGGGATTTATTCCTAAACCATGTGGGCGTAAAACTGATGTGGATTTTCCTGTTGTAGGCACGGACGATATGCGAGCTCATGATCGCGTCTCGTCCCGTCCACGTGGCGTCTTCCGGCCGCTATTGTCCGACTTCCCCGAGCTGTCGAGCGGGTGGCCTTACAGCAAGTCCATTTACGACGAACCAATCCACGCCGTAGACCGCATCTCCGTACCGGGCTACCGCTACCTGCCCGTATCTCGCGAGACCTACGGCTACTCACCGCGCAACCTCTACCCGGCGCCCTACAGGCCGGGTACGTACTGAGCGGATCCGCGCTGTGGGCCCACACCAGTCTCGGAAAGGGGGTCGGGGGCCTTGGGGGGGTCAGGGGGGCGTCGAGAAACATCCAGAAACATTGCAATGCAGGGATTGGGGTGGGACATAGATTCTTCGGGTGCTGTGCGACCAACTCTCGTCTCCATAGAGATCGGGAGTCCTGCTTCGTTTTGAAACAGTTGAAAGTGGTTTGAAGTAGTTTACTTAATTATATCGTTTCTTTTTTGTTCATGCTTTTGCTTCTAATCTTAGTGGAAATTTTTGTACAATTCTTAATCAGCCATTTTCACACTTCAAAACTTAAGCATACTTAATTAAGGGTCTTGGAAAAATAAAATACCTCGTACGTTAATTTGAACCTTGACTAGACCGAGCCAATCTAAATATTCCGCCGTCCTGTGTACGAGCATAAATACATTCACGACCCAATAACAGACAACAAACATCTAGAGAGAATATTCTATATAACATAATATAAACATAATATATTATGTGAATATAAATACACAAACCAACATATGTTACAATGTTAACTATTACTTTTTGTAAACATTCTATCTATCTCCACTTGTATATTTTAAAACTAGTAGCTGAGTGTTTTATTATCAAATTATGTTTATTGGTTTATGTATATATATATATAAATATCTAAGACAGAAACCGTTTTGAAAGTTCATGTACTTAGGTCACTGCATTTTTAACGCCAATAAAATGTTTTTGACCACAACGACGGAATGTGGAGTCACCGATTCTCTGTCAAAAGCTTGAAGATTTTTCTTGAGGCGGATTACCGAAAGTCGCTTTCGTGAGTAGCTGATGCTGATTTTTTTTAATTTTACTTAATTTTTCCAGCTTCCAGCACTTGACAGAGAATGGTTTTTTATTTTTCAGTTTTTAACGTAAATTTTCAAACTTGCATTAATGCACCCTTCAAACAAACACTTCTTCCATTTTACATGGTCAAGCTTCAATTTTATTGGAACTGACGATAATCCCACTAAAGCATGGCATAATAACCAATCAAACTCTAATACAGACCACCCCACCCCCCCACTCAAAAGAGAGCTTAAGCCACAAACACATTACAGCCTAAATACTGAAAAAAGATGGCATTTAAACCATTAATATTTTAAATTATGTAAAACGAAATTTTGACCATGTAAATAGGCCTTTCCTAGCGTATTTTAAAGCCCTGCATATTCACAGCATACGTTGTCTTGCTTAATGTTTTTAACGTCTAATTAAGGTTATTTAGGTTGAAATTTATTTATTACTCGCTTTATGCTTATTGATTAATTAATATGCAAGCTATGGAATGGCAGGTTGACGTGTTTGGTGTCCTTCCAGATCCCATCCCAGTAATGAATATTTCCCTCGCTAAACTTCTAGAAATAACACTCGGCTCAATGAGAAGGTGAGCTGAAAACTCGTTTCCTTTCAGGCCAGTCTTATACATTGCAGAAACACACATGACAAGAAACCCGACAAATCTGCAAAAGATGTTCATATTATTATTGTGTGACATTTTTGTACGAACGAGATTTTTAATATTATCCCCGCCCACCTGCTATAAACGCCGACTGCCAGAAATGGCATTTGGTACAAGAAGAGGACATACTTCAATTTTAAACTTTAATCGTCATTTTCATAGAATATGAAATTGAACACAGTTCTTTACTGAAGATCACTAAGAAGATATTTGAGAAGATATTGTAATGGCAGGTGGTAAGAGCTTATTCTTAACAGATACTCTCCCCCTTTCCTCTGTAAACAAGTTTGGATGTGGGCAACTCTGTTTGTGCATGCGAGCATGCATCCTCCTTCTTTATCGAGCATGATTTAGATTGAAGCCTGTTTCAGAGACCATTTAACATAACCTAAAAAAATAAAAAGATTTGTGACGGTACATCTAAAAGTTTTTGAGCGTTATCCTGTGGTTTCATTTATTATTTTGTGATCATCCAATGACTTCGTGTTTGGACTCATTACGTGCCCTGCAAGTACTCAAAAATATTAGATTGTTGAATGATGTGTGATTTATTTGTATTTGTAGACAATGTTTGACGTAAAATGTAACAGTTCGGACCTCCGACTGCCTGCAATTAGAAAGAGAGCGTACGAAACTTACATTTCTTTGTTTTACTGAGGCTGTAGAAATGAGTCCTGTGATTTGTGTAAAGGACGATGCTCCAGGATTGGTCCTTTAACCCAATGGTCTAATTAGCCATCCAAAAGCCCACGTCGCTAGCTTATATAATTAGTGTTAATCGTTTGAAGCCGAATCGCTTCTAAGTATATAAGAATTAAGTCCCTACCGCAAAGAAAACACAACACGTTACCATTACAGGAACCAGTTTTTTAAAGCTATTTGGAAAATATTTCTTGTTTACAGTGAAAATTATATGAATTCTATAAATACAAAATGAAGCAAATGACACATATTTACAGATCGTTTGAAGGTGATGGGGGCAGGGTAGATCCTAGGGACTTCTTACCACAGCCTCAGAGGGTTAGAGCATTATAAAGATTTGTAAGTTATATAACGGGAATAAGGCCTTTCGGAAAATTAAGTGACTTTATGAACAGCCATCACGACAAGAAACCTCTGTTGCAGTTTTGGGGGTCCGATTTTGAAACGTTAGTTATATCAGATATTAAACCCACCCTGTATGTTGCGCCATATTTTGCACTGTAGACTCTAGAAGTTCCTGGTATTGGGGCGGTCAGACATTCTGCTTGAATTCGGTGTGTCGGTCCATCAAACGTTTAAAAATGACCCTGCATCCAAGTCTTTGGAATGTGGGGATTTTTTTTGAGATAAGTACCCTTAATCTGCCTTGACTGGATTAAGATCATTAATCGTGTTTCTTGATATCATGAAATGAAGATTTTCGATATGCCCTTACAGTCAAATTGATGGCGTTCACATTTGAAGTGATAACACTATCTCAGGGGATACTGTGCACATGATTTCCCAGAGGTTAAGCCGTTCTACATCCGAAGCATCTGTTTTGTGCTCGGAAGGCCATGGTTTCGATCGGGGAAACCCGTAGCGTGACTATTTTTCTCATTTACTATATTATTCAAATGTTGCCACAGGGAGTAAAGAAAGCCAAGGAAGCATTACCTTTCTTTCTTTCTTTCTTTCTTTCTTTCTTTTCTTTTCTTTTCTTTTCCTCTTTTCGTTTAATGTTCCTTCTCTATTCTTCTTATCGCTCTTAACTCTCATTTCTTTTAATCTACTTTCTTCTCCGAGGAAGGAAGAAAGGAAGATATAAAAGACATACCGGATTCCCTAAATTAGCGAAAGATTTGAAAGACGAAATTATCACTTTTACACATAAGAGAAACACGTGTGAACTTCGTTGACCACATGCAAAGAAACTTGAATGTTGTGTGACTATTTTTTTCGTTCATAAGATATCGTATGTGTTATCAATAAATAATTAGACTCCTTTTAAGTCGTCCACTAATTTAAAGACACCCTGTACAATAGTTTTTTTTCTATCTTTATTTTGCCCTTTATGGACAAAAAAGTTGTTAAGAACGACGAAGACGGGACATGGTGTAGAAAGAGTGTAAGGGGCCCGATGTTTGTGTTCTATTTATTTTTTTAACAGAGGCGTAAACAGTTGCAGGAAAATAAAAATAAAATAAATAAAAAAATATATGAAGTAAGAGAAAGAAATATTTATCTTCCTTCTATTAATTTGTAATTTTATCCGACCGTCATCATATTAAAATGTACGGAATGTGTGAAACTTAGGGCTCATATATTTTTTCACTTTTGTTTTCTGGGGGTGCCGTCTGAGTTATTTTTTAAAGGGAAAGAAAATATGCAGGCAGAATTTCGAGGAGTGTCTAAGGACCGTGCCATTTGAAACGATAGTAATTTTATCTATGAAAAATTTGTTCATCTGAATTAATTACACTAACAAATTATGAAAAATTACCGCGTCACCTGCATGTTTTAACACATTTATAATAAATTCAATCGTCAATATGACTGCCTCTTAGGATGTTAAGCCATGTCATCTGGAAAAAAAAAGTTTACTGAACTTTTAGAGTGCTAACTGCCTCGCATTGCCCTGTTGATTGAGGCAGTACTTACCTCTGAAACGTCGGCTAATTTCTACGACACTACACGGCGTGACGACCCAAAATACAGCCATTTTCATACTCGTCGCTGTATAAAGAAGGGGACATTTACATATTCAGATACATAATATGGCTAGACCAGTACAGTTCTTGTGGTACCTTTCGTCATTGATACATGTGGGGATCTGAAGATGTAATACCGATAAACCGACGGCCTAGTTTCGTTCTGTAGTCTAGCTACAAGACTTGAGTCATGACCCCGGTAAGAAAATTCCAGAGTCTACAGAGCCTCGGCAGAATTTTGGCGAACATACGCGAATGGCGATTGGTGATTAGTTTTGTTGCTTAATGTGTTGTGGTGTGCATTCAGCGCCTGTGTACGACGCAAAAAAGGCTTGGGACGACCACCTCAATCGCCTGGCGGACATTGATCGTCAGTATCCGAGCAAGAGTCCTTTGATAGCGCGACACATCGCACCATTGCCCGAACGAGAGTCCTACTCAGCTGAACCCAAGGACAAAGTTGCTTACAACTACGCTGGTAAGTCGCAACTTATCCTGAAATGGCCCAAAGCATGTAAGAAATAATTGTACTTTTTTGTTGTTGTTAAGTAACACTGGACACAGAAAACAGAACCAGATTTGGACTAAACCTTGATTTTTATTTCCGTGCTAGAATTATTGTGAAAGGAGAAAAATTAGTTACGCCTTTGACTTTAGTCACAGATCACGAAGAAAATAAATACCTCGAAGACCTAGATGTAGATGGCAAAATAATATCAAAATAAGGCTTCAAAGTTTTTCCTTTACGACACTTAACGTAGGTTATTCTTGCACTAATATTATCCGAGGTCATTCTGGAGCATCAGTGAGCCTAGTCGTGCATATTGCATATCCCCCTAGAGAAAACCCTCAGGGTGTGGACTGCTTCAGAGTCGAACTGTGGTTCAGAGGACGAAAGACCTTTCGTTCTGAAGTAAAGGACTCTGTTCCATGCTCAATTTGGTTACTGATAACAGAAAAAGGCTTCTTATCGTCGACTTGGGCGTCGCAGTGCATGATGGGAAAAATCTCAACAGGTTACTTCCGTCTTCAACCGATACTTGTTTAGGTTTCGGAAAGAAGTACCTGAGGAAAATAGTGTATAATGCAAAGAGGCGTAAGTCTTTAAAGTTCAAGAAACGTAAAACCATTTTCGGAAAGTCCTCATGAATCTCGCTTGATATTTTTTTTTTAAAAAAAATTTATACAAGTTAACTTAAGGCTTAGCTCTTATACTTAATACGGAGCACAGGATGTAAATTAGCGATTATACTTCAGTTGTAATTTTTAAACTTAACGCCGTCTTATTCTGTCACCGGTGAACTGTTCACTTCTGTTTTGCAGGTGTGCCTATCTACAGTCGGGGAGGGTACACGCGACGTCCTTTGACGGAGCTGTTTAAGCCTTCCAGTTTCCTTCCTCTATCACGACTGACAAGCGACCCTTGGTGGTGGGCTTACCCCTCTCTACGTCCTTACACTTTGCCCTTCAGCTGGCATAAGAGTCCCTTCTATCTACGTGACAGCTACTTGTCTCCCGTCAAGAGGACCTATCTATGGGGACAACATCCTATCAGGCCATTTGGTAAGCGAATTTTGTTTCTTTCTCTGGAATTGCTGAGGTCATCCATTTGATGTCCATGTCTCTGTAAACATTACAAGTGGGCAGGTTTTATACATTATTTTGCGAATTTTACATTTTGTATGTTGCTAATTGATCAGACCTGTTAGAGTCAGATACAATAAGCCTGCCCTTAATGTTAAAACAGACCGAAATAGTGTGTTTCAGCTTCAACGACATTTGTAAGAATAAGAAAATGTATGTTTTTCGTATCCTGCGCTATTATATCTTCATTTGTTATTGTCTTTTCCAGCTCATATCTACTGATTCTCTGACCTCCCGCCAGACAGCGCCACTTCAATATTACAGATCATTGGTTGTGTTGAAGAGCTAAAAGACTCACGTATCCTGTTCTGAATTGACACAAATCAAAATTCTTCAAGTTAAATTAACTCTTCTCATATTTGGTTAACACACGTTTGTTATGCGTCTTATAATTAGTGTTATTTATTCTTGGATCTCATTACTAACTCAGTAATTCCATTGGAATGCGAGTCAGGATATAACTAACCTTTCCTCCCGCCATTTTGCAGAAGGACTCATTGTCACTTGTTGGTTATAAATGTATAATTCCAATATAAAGGCTAAACAAACCTTAATTATCCACTGGAATGTTATATGTATGCATCATTGTTGGAGTAAATCATTAAAAAAAAGTAATATTCATAGCTACATGTTCTCCGTATTAAGAGTCATCCCTTGTTTGGTTTCACAGCATTGTAATATAGATGACTGTTTACGTCCACTGGTTGTCTCAACAACCTGTTAAGAAGTGATTCCTATAATTTAAAAATTAGACTTGGAATATGTTATATAAAAGCTAATGTATGTATGATTAAATTCACTTCAGGTTTTAATATCTTAGTCCTGAAGAGACTCAGTAACTTTTTACTCGAAACATATTCAAAGGAATATAAAAGAGAAATATCTGAAGTCGGAGATTGATATAATGCAAACAAGAAACAATGAGCAGAAACGTACGCCATTTTACTTCAACACAACCAGCAGCAAGGATTATTTATTCGACTGCCAAGACAGAAATTCATTTACAAGGTCAGGTGATGACATTCACTTAAAATGGTGTTTTAACATCTGATCATGTACAAGTAATATATTTTTTTAAACATATTTTGGCTTATGAATATCGTATGTAAAATAATCTGTCCATTACCAAATGATATACATATTTATTGTACACGTGTGTAAAATTCCTTATACAAATAAACAAAAGATTTCTGTCTACACGCGTTATTGTAAAATACTTTCAACTTCCGAAACGTTTTCTTTGTATGTATTGAATGTAATTAAGAATTTGAATCATTTATTTGTCATTGATTTCCTGAATTATTTTAATTTATAGGCATTATAACATGTGATCCATTTCTAAAACTTATATTCCTTTAATTTTCTGGTAATTTAAAACTGAAGATATGTCTTTCAGAATGATGCAAATATATTTTTTTTGTAACATATGTAGTGTTAAGAAGAACACCTTGTTGTGTATTTGGCGACGTTGGAAGATATCAACGTTTCGGAGAATCTTACAGTCTCCATCTTCAGGGCTGAATACAATACGTTCCTCTAGAACGTTGATACGCTAGAATATTACACGGCTTTGCACAGAGGAAATCACATCCATAGAACAATAGATTGCATAATAATTTCTATCTGGGATTTTAGAATAAAATCCTAGTCACGGAGTGGATTCAGTCGTACCAACGCCTGAAGGCGGAATTGTTTAAGAATCAGTTCCAATTATGAACAGGTCAGAGGTTCCAATCCATGGCAGAAGATGACAATTACTATAATAACTTTTATTACGAGTTATATCTTGGACGTGTGTGATGTATTTAATAGACACGGAGGACAATGGACGTCCTAACTCAACATGAAGACTTCAACAATAGTAAGGCCATTACTTATGGAACTTGCTGGATAATCGCTTGGCATTGTATTGCTTAATTGTTAATAGACTTCGAACGCTATAGTATATTGATATATTTAAAGCTTAACAATTGTTGGTTTTTCATTAATAACAATTGCAGCAGCTTTATAATAGACTACTGCTAACATTAAGGCAAAATCATTCTTCTGTATTAAAACTAAAAGGCTTAAATCATCTATAATACTAACGAGTGGATCTTTCGCTGATTTTAAATCATTCAGAACGTGAAATTAACCAATCGCTTTCATCTAATGCCGAGATCTGGGATTCCAGTAGCTTTGTTTGGGCGATTTCATGGCGTGAGGGGCAAATTTGTCTTTGCTGCTAACAATAAACAAGTGAACGTTATTCCGTTACGTCTAATGTTATTCAAATAAAAAAACGGTTTGTCTAACGCTTTCTTGCGCCATTTAAATGTGTGTGTGGTAATGTTGGCGGGAAAATTAACGCTTTAAGGACAGTGGTACCTATTTATACCATTTGCTTTAGCAGTGTATTTATAGTTTATTATAACATTAGAATTTTAAAGTTTGTACTTTACATCTAATTTTTCTTTGTCCGATGTCTAGACCCAATCTTCAGACTCAGGAATGCGAAGAAGTCCTTAGAATCCAATCTGAACCATCTGGATCAAACCGTAAACCTTTACCAGTGTGAGGAAAATTTTACAAGGACTCGTCCCAGAGTTCAACGAGTGAGGGAGCCGACGCCAATTGAAGAAGGTAAAGACGCCATATGCACTCAGAAAATTTATAAACTAAATTTGGTGAGAGCGAATGGTTCTGGATGTCTTAATGATTTTTCCTCCTTCTAACACGACATGACCTGACCTTTGCTGCAGGTCATCCTGTTTACTCTCCTGGCGTGCGTCGTCCCTTGTCGGATCTTCTACAGCCTCTCGATGAAAATCCCTTTTCGAAGATCTCCCGCGAACCCTGGTGGTGGAGATACCCCTCCCTCCGCCCACACATCGAAGAATTAAAGGCTCTACCTTCGTATCTGAGGGGCAGTTACCTGTCCCCCGTGAAGAGCACCTTCAGATGGTACGAACATCCATTCCGACCTTACGGTAAGGCCAGTCACCAAGATCCACTTTAATATTATCCTCCCATCTACAGCAATGTCTCCAAAGTAGTCGTTTTAACCTCCAGATATTACATCGATAATTTTGTATGCATTTCTTATTTCCCTGTGCGTGTTACTTGATTCGCGCAACTTGTCATCCTGGATTTGACCATCCTGATAACAAATATGAAGCTCAAAATTGTGTACTTTGTAGTCATTTCTTCCCTTGTTATAAATATTTTCTCAGACCACTTTTCTCAAACATTCTTCCTGTGCTTTTAAGGTGGCCCTACGCTATCAAATTCTTATTCAAATTTGCCTGTGCATTTCCCGCTCTTAATCACGAATTTAAATTATTTTTTTAATAATGTCGTTCCCAAATAACTTAGCCTTGCCACAGGATTTAACCTGTAACTTGTTACATTTTGGCACACCCTGTTGGACAGGACCCGTGACCCAGTCTTTCTATTACTACCTGTGGCGTAGGACTCACTTGGAGAACAGACTGGACGAAATTGATGGCAGAATTCGAGAAGCCATCAATCCTCCAGCCCATCTAGTTTAGTAAGTACTTTGCTGACGTAACAATTTTACAATTAAAAATTTAGTCAGTATCTGAAAACACGCAAATTACTACAACCAGTCTCTCGACAGAGATTCAAACCTCAGACCACCCTGATACAAAGCGGGGTATCTTATTTAACGACGTTTTTCCAACTGTAAAGGTTACATACTGTGTCATGATTTGGAAAAATAATCGTGGGTAATGGACAGTAGGGATTCAGAAGGAGCCGGTCGTACTTAAAGTTATTACCTGGTGTCCACATTTTTGTAAGGCATCTGTAAATATGCCAGGAATCGAAACGTGGATTACAATTGAAGGACCAATTTTTGCTACAAAATATGTTTTCTATTTTGTTTCAGCCCGTGAGATGATGATAAGATGAAGATGGAACCCTGTGGGACAGATCTACTCAATATTAAAAATAAATCCTTTTATCTCAATCTGAAAATCATGGCTGTATTATAGCAAATATAACTCTTTATTCCATTACAGTTCTGATTCACTTTAAATGAAATTCATATTTCCCTATAGAATAGTCGTATTTTAAAACGTGAATATACAAGATTTTCTAACAAATTATGGCCATGTTTAAATTTTATAACCCAAATAATTTCCGAAACATAGCACGCTCAGTATTGATTGTTGTTTCAGAATAAAACATCCTCTCCGAAGCTTAATTCATCTCTAATTTACCATTGCTTATAATTATTACGCTTAATTATCGACTTAAAATCGATTTATTTCCGATGAGAATCCTAATTTTCTTTAACAACCTACTAGAAATAAGTTAATTAATAATTTAAGTAATTAAAACTCCTATTTTAACGCGGTTTTACATGAGAATACCACAGTCGAACCCAAAGGATACTGGAAGAAATGGGAATGTTCATGTCATGTTTTAAATTTTTATAAACATCTAATTTCATATGATAAAGTTGAAAATGTTCGTCTAATTTTTTCGCATCTGCTGAGAGGATGGAGAGCCCCAAGATCGACTGAGCTGCAGCCGACGGGAACAGAATTTGTAGTATTAACATTTTCAGTGTACAGATGGCAGGCGCAACGAGAACGTGACTGATTTGATTATCGATTAGTACAATATAGCTACTTCTCATCGCTTCCCGAGATATCACTATTCCATCACCATTCCAACAATATTTGGTGATTAAAAATAATCCACTGCCACTTCCTTCTACATGTTATAATTTGTCGTTTACAGTCATTCTAACATTCGACACGATTTGTAATCTGTGTACGTAAACAAACATCGTTAACCCTCTAAAACCTAATGGTAACTATATATACCAGCTGCTTTACGATCAGCAACCTTTTCAGTTTTGTATTTATGGGTTTTGTATGATTCACACTGTTAACAGTAACTATTTCCATAAACATCGCTAACCAGTTTATCTCTTTAATGGTGAAGTTTAATGTTTTCTTTGCGGTACGGGCTGAGTTCTTAAATATTGTATAGGTGAGCTTTGGCTTCAAAATTTTAAGTAGCCTTCATCTGTTAAATGATGTTAACTGAGAATAACTTCGATCAGGATAACTTTTCTGGGCCCAAATTTGAGCCCGGGACCTACCGAATACGAAATGCTAACCACTAGATATCTTTCGGTTGTGTTATGTACCTTGGTTTAAAAAAAAAAATCGCAGAAGACACCAACATTTTGTGTGATCTGAAACTTTGACGGAAGATCGAATTAATAAAATCCTCTCGGGTTATCAGCTGTGCCAATTAGTTAAATCTCGCCTCACTGTCAACAGGACGTCTGTTGTCGCATCACACGCCCTGATGATGGGGACAGAGATGGTTCCTGAAACGTCGGCGAGTTTTAACGAGGTTGATGGCCCAAGTGGATTTTATTAAAATCTGCCTTTACCGATGAAAATTTACACTGTCGAATACGTATCTATTACTGACATTTTAAAGGTTTTTATAGAGCATTGTCTAGCATTCTTTAGTTCTGTGAACCGTGCAAGAACGAGAAATATCCCGCCAGCAATTCGTCTAGATTACGTTTGACATTGAATGGAATGCCGTGGAGTGAAAGTATGACAGCAAATGATTAGGTCAAAATTCCTGAGCCAACGGGAGAGGTGATCCGTGCACGTGAGGTGTGGATTCACGTGTGTTGTACACGTGATGTCTGTCTGACAATGCGTGTAGCTTCATCACGAGTCAGGGCACTAGGATGTGAGCCCAACTTATTAATCTTCGAAGCAGGAACCTCATCTACATAATATTTAAGAATCCAGTCCGTACCGCGAAGAAAACACAACACTTCACCATTACAAAGATCAACTTGTTAACGCTGTTTAAGGAAATGATCGCTGTTTACTTTGAGAATCACATTAAACTATAGTTAAAATAATCGTTATTTCCATAAACTGCATCAACCACTTGATTTTCGTAATGGTGAAGGGTTGTGTTTTCTTTGCGGTACGGACTTGATTCTTAAATATTATTTAGACGAGTTTCTGCTTCGAGGAGTTGAGTAAATTGGCTTTTAGAAGGAGACCAAACGCTTAGTAACTTCAGCACGGTTGGGTTTCGTAACAGCGTGCAACCCCACTGACCGGAAGGGGGAAGATGTCACGTTGCATTTGAGGGTCTCCAGACAGAACAAAGCTGCACGTTATTTAGACATCTGTCATGGAAACAAATAGCCTCGTTTAATAAAAGAGTTCTAGAAATGGAAATGTTTGCACGTTCTCACAGTGGTGTGAAAATATCATTACTCTTTTTGTAAGTCGATTAATTTCTACACTTTTCACGGCGTAATATCGTTATGAACCAACTTCATGAAGCATAGTTATTCTGGAGAAGTTAATAATAATACGCTCAGCTAGTGAAGATATTTCCGGTGTGTTATGGAACCTAAAGGTTCATTACCGTGTTCACAAGAAACCTCCAACCTTCCCTATGAATCCAAATGAATTCAATCCACGCCTTCAGAACTTCCCTACAAGTGCAAACGTGATTTCACAATGACCTTTTGAAGATTTCCATCACAGAATAATAGCAGTGGAGTCTACTGGCTTCTGGTAAACTAAATATAACTCCATAAAGACTTTTGTTTCTAAATTTAATTAAATGCATATAGTTGCAGTATAAAATGGTAAGAACGGAATAAAACATTTCATATTTCGTCACATATTTGCAATAGAATTAATTTATAGAATAAAGCAGATCGTTACAGTGAACTTGGGTGCAACTTCAGCATAAATTATTTCTTACAAAATCATGAAACTAAATAATAACATTATATTCGATCATTGTTTTAAGTACTAGAATTTTGCCAGATAAACATTTCATTTAAATAACTCGTAACTAATTATGATTTTATTTACTTATTTAGTGTTCTGTGTGACGACAGGTCCATATGAACAGGATCCTTCCATCCTTTTCTCGGACTGGGACCTGTTCATATACGTTCTTGGCAGATGATCCAGAAGTGGTTTGCCATTGCCTTCTTCTGTGTGTGAATGGAGTAACTGTTGGGAAGCCACGGAGGAAAACTCCGTGTTGCCTAGACCACGGCCTTGCCCAACACAAGTTATAAATTCGGGCACCGCCGGGAATCGAACCCGAGACCCCAGGATTACAAGGCCAGCGTTCTAACCGCAGGACCACAGATTACAGATTAAAATAGTAAAATACAGCTGTTTGGTACAATTATATGTAATCCATATTACGTAATGCAATAATAATGAAATTATTATGTGACGTGTGTACGCCTACATCAGATCCTTGCTAGATTCTTATTTTTTACGGACTTTTGTCTATTATGACCTGAAATAAATGAAACAAGTTACGTAGTTGCCACCATCATGAACGTTAGCGAATGGGACAGACGAGAAAATGAAGAGAGACTATTGACACTAAATTTAACAGAAAAAGAAACCATGCATTTTTCATTATGAAGGTTCCCAGGCAGTGCCCGTTCGTCTTAGGCTTTTGGGAATGGAGAAATCAGAGCGCAAGTCTCTTCATCGACTATTCAACCGGATTTAATGTGAATACGATTTCCTGGAGCGAGTTAAGCAGTGTTGAATAGCTACTGGACTCTAAATAGATTAATAGTAATATTTAATTAATAATTTAATTAATTATTAATAATAATTAATTATATGTAGGATTTGAAATTTTCACGGCCACGACTCCGAAGATGGTTGTCTTCTGGGTTATTCCGCCGTGTAGTCTGGTAGAAGTTTACCGACGTTTCAGAGTTCCTTGCTGCCTTCATTATCGCCCTGATGATGGAGGCAGCAAGGACATCTGAAACGTCGGTAAACTTCTACCAGACTACACGGCGGAACAACCCAGAAGACAACCATCTTCGGACTCGTAAATTGATTGACTGTCTGTCAGATTTGTTAATTAACTATCTGGTTGCCTGGATGACTCGATTGATTTACTAGAAACTGACTAGTCACATTTTCTGACATTGTCGATTGAAATTCAAATTATTGCTTGTACTAAGGCGTTTTTTCTTACAGTTTTGTAAACACCTGTTGTTACAACGTGACCACAGGTCTATCGGTTGCCGTGGAAGCAAGGCCACCTGGGTATATGTTCACGGCTTTGAATTCCAGTGTGACGTAACACAAATTATTCAATAGATTCAAGTGGAAGGATATCCAATAGTGAGATCAGATAAACTAGGGTTCTAGAAGTGACGTATCTCAAAACTATTCAGCAGTTAACATTTTTTTAAACAAAATAGTAATAAGATGATAGAGTTGCGTCATATTGTGAAAATATATATTTAATTAATTAATATTGTCCGTCTAATCACAATTTAAAAATTTAAAATTAAGATAATTAAAATACCATGTGATGCTCCTTATCGAAACATTCGATTTACATTTGGAACATCACTTTCTCACCACATGTTTCGGTTCTTAGATGAACCATCTTCAGGTGTGTAAAAATTACAATTATATAAACTTAAAAACTTAATCATAATTTCTTATATGCAACATGTAGTTAGAAAGTGATGTTCTAAATGTAAATCGAATGTTTCGATAAGGAGCATCACATGGTATTTTAATTATCTTAATTTTAAATTTTAAATTGTGATTAGACGGACAAGATTAATTAATTAAAAATAGTAATAATTAATATTTTAGAAAGAGGTTAAAGTAATTATGAAGTACTGAAGGAAAATTAACACAAAATGGTTTAATTACTGCAAAATAACATTTCAATGAACAGCGACGTATTGGACGCGGTGGCCACCGAGGTCACCGGACCTGACTCCATTGGACTTTTATCTGTGGAGTCCCTTGAAGTCCGTCGTTTATGCAACACCCAAAAACAATGATGACGACCTATGGGAACGTGTGAAGAATGTATGTCAGATAATTCGAGGAAACCCTGGAGTGTACGAACGAATTTGTACGTCGTGCTCGGGCATGTGTGGAGAATTGAGGAACAACCTTTGAGCATCTGTTATAAAGAAACATCCCTGTCCTTATACTTCGCAATAAAGGCATACATTGAAAATTATTTTTGGCTATTATTTCGAAAATGAAACATTTGCGACCACATGTTCATAGGAACAATTTTTATTATTTTTAATCCAGGAACACGCACACTTAGTTTGTAAACATACTTCTGAATCACTCTGTATATCGGCAGGCTGCATGCTGCCCGCGGCCCGCTGGTTGTCAACCCATGAGAGAACTGGAACGTGAGGCTGACAAGTACTGATATTGCTGAAACTGGAAATAAAATCACAAAAATATCCCCAGAAAGAAATCTCTTTCTCAGTTATGTAAGTCAACGTGGATGCTGTCTTTTGCAACATTCAACAAATAAAACAAATTTATCCACGTGACAAGCTTGTAGTTTGCATCAAGTTCATCTTTACTATTGGACTTTGTGGAACGTAAGGGTAATTTTGGACAGCCACGGTGGTCTAGCGGTTAGAACGCTGGCCTTGTAATCCTGGGGTCTCGGGTTCGATTCCCGGCGGTGCCCGAATTTATAACTTGTGTTGGGCAAGGCCGTGGTCTAGGCAACACGGAGTTTTCCTCCGTGGCATCCCAACAATTACTCCATTCACACACAGAAGAAGGCAATGGCAAACCACTTCTGGATCATCTGCCAAGAACGTATATGAACAGGTCCCAGTCCGAGAAAAGGATGGAAGGATCCTGTTCATATGGACCTGTCCTCAGACAGAACACTAAATAATAATAAAATAAAGGGTAATTTATGCCATCGCTGGCGGAAGAATGTTAAATTCATTTACTAAGTTTAAATATTTGTGTTCTCTGTGCTGTAAGAACTGACATTATTATTATTATTTATTGATTTTTACCAGTAGGCTGCAAAAATTATTGCCAGGCGATGAATTCAATGTCTTTTATCATGATGGCATTATTGTTTCAAAGACGAGCTTTGTGAGGACGACAGCGAACTTCACAAACCTTGCTTCATGCAGTTACTTCCATGCTTTTTAATGAGTCATGGACAGAATTATTTTAGAATGTTTGTAATTCGCATGTTTCGTAAAAGTTTGCGGCTATACAAAGGCCTAATTGAGTCAGTCTACAGGACGGTATTTTGATCCAAACCAAATGCGAACTTGTAACGTGCATGTTGAAGTCACGAACCACAAAATGTATCTGCATACTGTTCAAACAAAATTGGTAAATTATATTTTTTATACTTGAAGAATTACAATCAGAATTAAGATTATAATTAGAATCAATATATGCGATATCTTAATTTTAGAGTAATATACAAGGCCATTTGTTCTGCTTTGTATAGGGGATTTTGTTTCTGCGGACGCTAGTGGGAAAGTGTGTGAGTTGGTATGACGCGC